>NC_143483.1:26774459-26967448 GCF_027475165.1 Benincasa hispida
CCCGCGGGGAATTAGTAGGGGAATCCCCACGGGGAAACGGGGAATGGGGCCCCGCGGGGACCCGTTTCCCCGATGGGTAATTCCCGCCTCCGTCCCCACCTTCAAATGGCGGGGACGGGGGCGGAGATGGGGGAAATTTCCCCCGCTGGGCCGGGGACGGGGGACCTTTCTTTTAGTTAGTTTTAGTTTTTTGTGGGCTTTAGTTTTTTTATGTCCATGTATTTCTTCTTTTTTTCCTCAATGACAGTTTGGTTACTCAAAAAAAAAAAAACTAAATAACATTAATAATAATTGATAATAAATAATAATAAAAAGATTTAAGAAAAAGGCTTTTTGAAAAACTTTTGAAGATATCAATTAATCCTTAGTATCGATAGATATATCGATAGATGTTTTAATCCTTTCTTGAGCATCATGGCTTTTGTTAAATTACCAATTTGACATAGTATCAGAGAGGTGGTTCATAAGGTCCTATGTCGAACCATGATATTTCCTTCCCAGTTATTATTACTTTCCAATGGTTAGATCTTCTACATATTTCAAGTTCAAGTGAGGGGAGTGTTAAAAGATATAATATTAAACTTTTACCCTTCAACTTAAACTTTTAGGTTAATCGATGATTTAACCAGCTCTAGCTACCACAATACTAGCGTGAGTTCAATATCAATATCTTATTTTTTTTATAAGAAACAAATTTTATTGATGTATGAAATTTACCAAAGAGGGGCAATATAGTCAAGCCAAAGGAGTTCAATATCAATATCAATAGAAAAAATTTGTTTCCTTTTCAAAAAGGAAAATAAAAACATTACTGTGACTTTGTCAAATTTCACCTATATTTTTCTTGTTCCAGGAAAAATATAATTTAAACAAGTGTGTGAGATTTGTACACTGATGTATGTTTTCTCCTCTTCCTTTCTGGTGTCTCAATAGGCATCACAATATAGAGGGTGTATCTGTAAGATTATGATTATTAGGAGGTGTATATTAGTAAATAGCTAGTAAGTTTGTTAGGTCTTTTAGTTACAAATGGAGGGAGTGAGTTGGCGGTCAAGGTGTGAAGGATTTTGTGCAACTTCATTTGGAGAATTTAGGAGAGACTAGCCATCTCGGAAGTTAGGTAATCTTATTGCTTTTCTTATGATATTATTGATATTATAGCATATTTCCATATATTTCTATATTTGGGTGTTCTTATGTTTTCTATGTTATTCTTTTAGTGTTCTTGTTAGGTGTTATCCTAACAATATCACATGTATCTAGTATTCTTTTCATATCAGCAAAAGTGTAGGGAAGATTTTACAAAGCACATACCAGGAAATATGCGGGACCATGAGATTGAAAAGCGATAAGCATCAAATCCCAAATTTGATATAAGTTCAACATCTTCCTAAAATAGAAAATAAATAATGTAATTTTTGTATTTTGGGGGGGGGGGGGCGCCGGTGGTGTTGATTAAAAAAATAACTGTAAAGGAAAAATATAATTTAAACAAGTTAATGTGTTTCTATTTTTATCAGGAACAATCCTAAAACAGATATAGACTGTAGGAAGGGGGACATGGAGTACCCAAACCACTGTGAAGGATGCCTACAAAATACTTTTTAGTTGGTTACAGATATAGAGTGGTAACGTACATATAAAATAAAACAGTCAAATTTTATTAAGCACTTCTCATATTTTAATCAAAGCGCCAGAGAAACAGTCACCTCCTTTTGAATAAACATTTAGAAGGAAAGGACTACTCATATACTGGATTTGAATTCATGATGAAAGCATTAAACTTAAATCTTTGGCTTGCCTAGCAGAAACACTCTGTAATAAGGCAAGAAGTAAGAACCCGGAATTGCAAAATTAGGTGACAATGAACACTAATCAAGACCAAAATTCTTTTATACGAGGAAATTAAATAAATGATGAACACTCTTAAGAATGAACTTGACCAACCTTGTATCTGTGATATTGGTCCACCGCTATATCACCATTGCCACCATCCAGAATCTTGCCTGCAGACATGGTGGAAGCAAAATAAGTTTAAAACCACGATGGAATTAGCTTAGCTATCTGGTTAGAGAAATTATAGGGGATGACAGAACTTCAAAATCAAAGAACAATGATTACCCTTAATATGTGTAAATTCATCCCAGATGCAAGGGCCTCTGCCTCCCTCGTTGGCAGCTCCTTCAACCTGCAAAATATCAAATTTATTAATGACATAGTGAGTGTGGTTCTGTTGCAACGTCTAATGTTAGTAAACTAACTATCAATAAACGAATAAGTAACAGAATAATTTTGATCCTAATAATTTTATTGAAACAGTGCAATGATGCTAAACATATGTATTTCACAAATAATGATTTTATATGTCTTAATACATTGTTTTATTTTAGAAACTATCTCAAGTCCATAACTTCGAAGAAAAACAAAACAGTTTAATCCTCTTGCACGTTCACTTTAGAATCCTTTTATTGAAAGTAAGAAGAAGAAAATACGATATTTACATGGAAAACCCTCGAACAGAGAGAAAAAACCACGATAGAAGAGCTCTTTTTTATTATTATTCAATTTATGTCTTGTAGACAGAATCAAGATATATAAAGGCTATAGAAACCTTAATACAGAAAAAGAACAAAAATTTGGGCAAAGTAAAAAGACTAAAAAACCCTTGGGGCTAAAAAATAATAGCCCTTCTATTTTCAACACTCTCCCTCAAGTTGGGGGGCGTAGATATCAATTAGACCCAACTTGCTAACACAAGTATCAAAGCTTTGCATCAGTAATCCTTTAGTAAAAATGTCAACAACTTGTTAACCAGAAGGGATGTAAGGAATACAAATACTACCACTGTCCAGTTTTTCTTTGATGAAGTGTCTATCGATCTCCACATGTTTTGTTCTATCATGTTGCATAGGATTATTGGCTATACTTATAGCTGCCTTGTTATCACAATAGAGCTTCATAGGAGTCTCACTGTCTTGATGAAGATCAGACAGAAATTTCTTCAACCATATCTCTTTACATATTTTCGTTGAGAAACAAAAATCTCTTCTCTTGATCTTGCTACCTCCATTCCAAGGAAATACCTTAAACTTCCAAGATCCTTAATCTCAAATTCATCAGCTATTTTCTTTTTCAGTCTAATATTCTCGGTAGTATCATCTCCTGATAGAACAATATCATCTACGTACACAACTAGAACAATTATTTTCCCTGATACTGATCTTTTTGTGAATAAAGTGTGATCAGAGTGCCCCTGATTAAAACCTAGGGACTTAACAAAAGTGGTGAACCTGTCAAACCAAGCTTTTGGAGACTGCTTCAAACCATATAGGGATTTCCTAAGTTTACAGACCAGATGATCAAATTGGGTTTCAAAACCAGGGGGTGGACTCATATAGACCTCTTCCTCTAACTCACCATTCAGGAACGCATTTTTTACATCAAGTTGATGAAGAGGTCAGTCTTTGTTAACTGCTCTTGAAAGAAGGACTCGAACTGTATTTAGTTTCGCTACAGGAGAGAAAGTTTCAGCGTAGTCTATTCCATATGTCTGAGTAAACCCTTTAGCAACCACTCTGGCCTTGTACCTATCAAGAGTTCCATCAGACTTATACTTTACAGTGAACAACCATTTGCACCCAATTGTTTTATGCCCTTAAGGGAAAGCTACACGATCCCACGTATTATTCTTTTCAAGAGCTCTCATCTCTTCTATGACCACAACCTTCCATTCAGGAATTTCCATGGCCATGTATATTGTTTGGTACTATTACGGTATCCAGGTTGGTAATGAATGCCCTAAACTCAGAAGACAAATTAATGTAAGATAGAAAACTATCCATGGAATACTTAGTACATGATCTGGTCCCCTTTCTCAAAGCAATGGGTATGTCAAGAGAGGCATCATAACTCCCTGTTTTGCCTGATCGGTGTTCAGCGAGAGGACAATGGTCACACTCAGTTACCTACGGAAAGCACTCATACTCCTGTATTTCTCTTGATGACTCATCACTATCTTCAACTTTGTCATTTTCTAGAATTATCACATCAGTTTTGTCACTCTCAAAAACATCACACACATCAGTATTATCAGAAATAGGAGTACCTTGAGCTTGAGCTGGTGCTGGTTCCGATTCATGGAACCAGAGGATGAGTGTTTACCATTCTGCTTATCACCATCAGACCCATGTGATTTTGCACCAAACGCAGCAAAGTCAATGGTATTGACAATAGGATTATTCATAGCACGCGATCTATCTTCCTCTAAACGAACCTCTGAACAAACTTCTATAAGAGAAGGTATTGGTCTCTGTCCCAGTATACAACTACGAACTGTATCAAATTTGGAGTTCAAACCAGCAAGAAAGTCGTAAACACGATCAACTTCCTCAATTTTTGAATACTAAACTCCCCCACACAGACAATCCCAGAAAATCTCCCGATATAGATCCATTTCTTGCCAGAGTAAAGATAGTTTGTTGAAATAAGAAGTAACATCCATGGTTCCTTGTCTGCACTCATGAACTTGTTTACGCAAAGTATACAAACGTGACGCGTTCTGCCTCTTGGAGTACAATTTCTGTACAGCATCCCAAATATCCCAAGCAGTTGCAGCATACAGTAAGGGTTTTCCTATCTGTGGTTCCTGATGAAAAAGAAGGAAGAAGAAGAATACAATGGTTTATGTGGAAAACCCTAGAACAGACAGAAAAAACCACGATACTAGACTGCTGTTTTTTATTATTTCTGATGATGGAGTACAAGAAAGACTGCTCAAATAAATAGTCAAGTAGAAAACCCTAGAGCAAGACTAAATTACAAAAATGCCCCTAAGGCTAAAACACTTATTTTCAACACTCCCCTCAAGTTGGGGCATAGATATCAATGAGACCCAACTTGCTAACACAATAATTAAAGCTGTGTCTGAGCAACCCTTTTGGGAGGACATCCGCGACTTGCTAATTGAAGGAATGTAAGAAATGCAAATGTTGCCACTGTCTAGTCTTTCCTTGATGAAGTGTCTAATCTCCACGTGTTTTGTCCTGACATGTTGGACAGGGTTATTTGTAATGTTTATTGCTGCTTTATTGTCACATAAAAGTTTCATCGGGAGATCACTGTCTTGATGGATATCCAACAAAACTTTCTTCAGCCAGATCTTTTCACATATCCCTAGACTCATGGCCCTATACTTTGCTTCAGTGCTGCTTCTAGCAACCACCCCTTGTTTTTTACTCCTCCAAGTAACCAGATTACCCTAGACAAAAGTACAATATCCAGACATCGATTTTCTGTCAACAACAGAACCTGCCCAGTCAGAATCGGTGTAAGCTTCAATGCATCATTTGTCAGACTTTCTGAACATCAGGCCCTTACAGTCAAATATCTCACTCCACAGTTGTCATATGTTCTTCGTAAGGAGCTTGTATGAATTGACTCACTATACTGACTACATAGGATATGTTGGGTCTAGTATAGGATAAGTAAATTAATTTTCCAACAAGATGCTGATATCTTTCTTTATTGATTGGAACCCTGTTATCCACATTACTACGTTTCACATTGAATTCCACAGGAGTGTCAACGGGCTTACATCCAATCATATCTGTCTCTTTAAGTAAGTCAAGCATTTATTTCCATTGAGAAACTAAAATACCTTCTTTTGACCGAGCAACTTCCATCCCAAGAAAATACCTCAATTTTCCAAGGTCTTTAATCTCGAACTCCTCAGTCATTTTCTCTGAGTCTGATAATTTTTGTGGCATCATCACCAGACAGGACAATGTCATCCACATAAACAATGAGAACCACAATCTTTCCTGATACAGACCTCTTTGTGAATAGAGTGTGATCTGAGTGCCCTTCATTGTACCCTTGAGCCTTCACGAAAGTAGTGAATCTGTCAAACCAAGCCTTTGGAGATTGCTTCAACCCATACAGTGACTTCCTTAGTTTACAGACTCGGTGATTAAACTGACTTTCAAAACCCGGGGGAGGACTCATGTAGACTTTTTCTTTTAACTCACCATTGAGAAATGCATTTTTTACATCAAGCTGATGAAAAGGCCAATCTTTGTTCACAACCACTGACAAAAGAACCCAAACGATATTTAACTTTGCCACTGGAGAGAAGGTCGCTGAGTAGTCGATTCCAAAGGTCTGGGTAAAGCCTTTGCCAACCACTTTAGTCTTGTATCTATCAATCGTTCCATCAGACTTGTATTTTATGGTGAACACCCACTTGCATCCAATTGTCTTGTGTCCTTCAGAGAGCGAGACTCGATCCAAAGTGTTGTTCTTCTCAACGGCCCTCATTTCCTCCATAACTGCAACTTTCCATTCAAGAATCTCCATTGCTACATGTATACTGCTTGGTATCGTTACTTTATCCAGGCTTCTAGTAAGAGCCTTGAATTCGGGAGACAAATTACTGTAAGACATGTAACTGTGCATAGGATACTTCTGCAAGATCAAGTACCTTTCCTCGGAGCTATTGGAAGATCGAGAGAGGCATCATGACTTTTTATCTTGTCTGACCCTTCATCACATTCAGTATTCTGTTCCAGAGTTTTATCTCCTGAGGGATCCTTCACTCACTCATCCTTCCTCGTAACAGTATCACTTTCTAGAGCCGTTTCCTCAACACTATCATTTTTAACTGCATCAGCATTACATATGATGTCCTTGGCACAACCGTCAACAATTTCGTCATCTTTATCCACACTACACATATCATTCTCAGAACAAGCACCAATATCATTAGAGGTAGGGATACAAGTACCTGGAGCTGATGTTGGATCAGACTCATGGACCAGAGCCGGAGATGCAACAGGTAGCACTATTTCCTTCTTGAGATTCTTCCTATAGTATGTTATCCACAGGACTTGTTTGGTAGGGAGAACCGTGTCGTTAATACTCAAGATAGGCTCAAGTTCAGGCGGTAAATCTAATGAGATTGGTGATGTGGACCAATTAGTCTCTTCACTATAACTCTCCCCCTGAAGATGATTAATAGGCAAGAAGGGTTGATCCTCAAGAAAGGTAACATCCATTGAAATAAAATATTTTCGAGAAGGTGGATGGTAACATTTATACCCACATTGATGGAGAGGATACCCAACAAACACACATTGCTGAGCACGAGGGGTAAACTTGGTGCAGTTAGGACCGTGGGCATGAACAAAGACAACACACCCAAACACCCGGAGAGGAACATCAGGAATCAGACAGGTGGTTTGGTACGACTCTTTGAAGCAATCAAGAGGGGTGTGATACTTTAGGGCATCAAGAATAGTTATTATTGATATAACTATTTATGCATTCGGGTCTGTTGATAGACTTCTATCACTTACCAAATTCTATTTATGAAGTTAGCTCTCACTATAACAACCTTCATGAAGAAAATTATTCATGAGCCTTCTTTTAGTATTAGAAACTATCACCAACAGATTTCTTGTAAATTTATGGTCTATATTAATGATAGACTTCTAATTGTGGTCATCTATCAATGATAGAAATCTATCGCTAGTAGACATTTTTTTAAACAAGGGCAAGAGAGGAATAAACAGTTATCATTTGCTAGACTTGCAAAACCATATTTAAGTTGCTATATTTGAAAAATCTTAAAAAGAATTGTCACCGATTATAGTTTTTCTAATTTTATCAATTGAACCTTTACACTTTCATGATCGAAACAATTTTCCTTTTGAAAGTTATCCATATATCGATTCTAAATTCTAATTGTCCATAGTGTTAATCCAACATCTGAAGAAGTCTACATACGTGCAATAATTGATGCTTTGACTATTTTTAAAAGTAATCTCAATAAGTCTATATTGATTTGCTTATAATAATTTAGAAGTTCTATTGAAAAAAATTATAAGTCACAATATATTTTTAACAAAATTTATAGGTTAAAAATACACTAAAGAAAGTTCAAGACTTAAATTCATACAATTATTAGTTCATAATTTTAATTAATACAACCCCTTAGTCATATAAATTTATGTTTTTCCTAAAATTAATTTCATGAATTCAAATATTAACACACTAAAAGTCTATTGTATTTATCAATAATTAATAAATTAAATTAAATTAAAATAGCCATCCAATAAAATGGATAAAATAAAATAGCTAAAACAATTATTAGATGGCTAAAAGGCAGTATACCTAGCCTAGTTTAAATAAAATATTGTAAGCATAACATATATAGAAAAAGTTGAAACATATAAATTAGTGAATATACGCCAGTATGTAGTAAAATTTTTTAAGGCAATTTGAGCATAGCTACGTAGATAGAGGCATCCATTACCAGTCCAAACGTCAATAATTCAATCCCCACCTTCCAATTATTTTACTCAAAAAAATGGTTTTTTAAGCTATGCTCAAAAAGAAAACTTTTTAGCTATAATCATAAATTTGTACTAAAAAGATCATAAATTTGTGTTAATAAATCACTATAGAAAGATAATGATTAATATGTTAAAAGAAGACCAATGATTTGTAAGTTGAAAGAAAAAATTTATATTTCTAATTATTTTTAATTTTAATAAAATTAGAAAATAAATATTTAAAAAATTACAGAAAAGGAAACCAAAAGGGATAAAAGAGGAAATCAAACTTTCTCTCTCTATCAAGGATATCTGAACTTTAGCTGAAAAGCGAAAAGGAAATAAAGGAATTCCAACATAGAAACGATACGATTCGAAAGGAAGATTAACTTTATGAAAGAAAATCACAAAAAAGAAAAACAAAAAAAAAAAATCATGTTAGATAATTAATGAAACATTTTACTAATCAAAGGTAGCAAGAAAGACCCGATCGAAGATAGCTATATCCCCAAATTTGAGTTAGGGATAACTAAAAGACGAAGAAACAGACAATCAAATATCAGGAAAATCAGAATGCCTCAAGAGTTGCAAAGAAACTCAGAAATCGAAGAACAAAAACGAATCGACAAAGCTAAATTATATTCGAATACCGAAAAGAAGACAACGCGTGATTCATGCAATTAATTGATACAAATAAAAAATCACCCAAACAAAACAAAATCCAAGATCTCAATAGCACAAAAACCGGGATTCAGCCATTGAAGGAAATAGAAGATAGTATTGACATTGTAGTTCTGGAACGAGTTAAAAGGGAACCTGATAAGCGGAAGTGGCAACGCCGAAGAAGAAATTCGGGGGAAAATCATCGCGAGATAATGGTTTAGCGTTGGGGCCATCTGCATCCTCTTGATAATGCTCCAATAACTCCACCTTCTTCGGCATTATCGTTGCAGTGATCTTGCCAGTGAAGCAGTGGAGGAAAATTGGATCGAAAATTGTAGAGCAAAATGGTTGACATGTATTTATAGTTAAAGAATTAATAGTTGGTGATCTCTGGGCCCAGGAAAAAAAAAACTGTAGTTTGAAATGGCTCTGTAAAGTTTGAAATTGGGATGTATGAGTGGAGTGTAAAACTACAGAATTTTGAAAAATAGACCCATTTTTCAAAATTTTGTTCTTGAGACCCTACTAAAGGTCAAAAGTCAAAAATTCCCTCCCATTGTGCTTATTGTTGAGAGTTCCAAATTTCAAATTCTCTTGGTGATCTCCCACCATCTCTCACAATGATAAGTGAAATCAAGCTTTGATTTGATTGAAGCACTTTCTTCTTGTTGGATTCTCCTCCAACTAAATCGACAAAAAAAAAAAAAAAATTGTGTGATTCTTTTACATTGTAAAAGAAGAAGATTTGTGGGTGTGGGACCCATTCTTAGTTTTGGGTTGCAAATTTAAAAAAAGAAAAGAAAAAAGAAAAAGAAAACCTTATGAAATGTTTGGTAAGATTTTTTTTTTTCAACTAAAACTAATATGGATCCGGAGTTATGAGTTGCATTAGCAAATTTTAGTTGTTTTTAATTAATTTCAAGTATTTTTATTTTAGAATTATTGGTTGTCTTTAATTAATTTCTAGCTTTAAAGAGTTAAATTTAAGTCTTGGTAAAATTATATAGATATATTAAAGATGGTGGTTGAAAAGATGGAGACGACAATTAATAGAATTGGATTTGGTGATTGGAAGATGGAGGTTAAGAAGAGAACTTTAATGCTTTATTTTGACTTTTTTTTTGTTTATTTGTATTGAAGAGATTTGAATCTCTACTACACTAAATAAAATCTTCTATCCTTTCGTTTGTAATCAGAATCATAATTTTATGAATGAAACTTGAAATTTCATATTTGAGACTTTTTTCTTATCTTTTGTAAATTCTTGTTTTTTGGATTTGCATGCTAGAAATATTCAAGGTTGATTGGCCATCAAATTTGTGGAGTGTTTATTCCTTGAAGTAAAGGAGCTTGTGAATAGTGCTTGGCCATTCAAGTTGTCTTGCTTCTTGGTTTGACCGTCTATCTCTCTCGTTTTTCCTTATCATTTAATATTAGAGCTTTAGGTTCTATATTGGATATATGTTTCTATTGTTGTTCATTTCTTATATTTCATTTGAATTTTTCTTGTTCGTTTGGTTCCTTTCGTCTCGTGTTGTCCATAAACATAAAACAACAAAAAAATGTCCTTTACGTTAATTTTTTCAATTTATTGTCGTCTGCATTATTGTAGAACATATCTTGATCTACAACCTTTTCTTCTATAAGATCTTCTAATTCGATTTACTTCGTTGGAAAAAATATTTTCTATTTGTTGATAAATTCTGGCAAAAATGGGAAAAAAAATAAGTGATTTTAAAAAGCGATGCATTTTTCCTGGAAAAAACAGTACTTGACGTTTAAAAATGTCAAGTTCAATTAATGGATTCTTGACATTTTAAAAACGTCAAGAATTGTAGAATATACAGGGTAGCGTTGCAACGCTAAAAAGTAGCATTGCAACACTACGTATTTTGACGGAAAAATGAAAAACGTGCGCACCTCACGCACGCAACGTTGCAACGCTCTCAATAGCGTTGAAACGCTACAGGTTTTGATGGAAAAATTAGGGCTTGAGGCATGAACTTTCAAAATTAGGACTTGATTCTTTTTGTTTGAGGCTTGAACTTTCAAAGTTATGGTTTAACCTCTCATATATATTCTTGAATCTCATAATAAACTCTTGTTTCATATTGTTCTTGAATAAGATTGAATTTTAGAGAACTTGCCAAAGTTGGGATTGCCACTTTAATTCAATGCTTTGCCAAAGTTAGGGCTTTAATTTTAGAGAACTTGCAAGAACTTACCACTTTTCTTTAATTAAATGCTTGCCAAAGTTAGATATGTCAATGTGTCTAATTTGTTAAAGTTTTATGAACTAAGTAATGCTTTTCCAAACTTCGGTTCAATTTTTAGTTAGTGGAATTAATATATGTTTATCACATTAGAGCATGTGCACACCTTGGGTTCAATTTTTTGAGGTTCGATTACACCTTAGGTTCAATTTTTTTAGATGTGTTTGTCTTTGTTCTCTAACTTGCCTTGAGATTCTCTAATTTGCCTTAGTTTCTTGAGGTTGGAATGTTGTAGAGCTAGAAATGACAAGTTGTATGTATTGGGAACTTGTTTGTTTTCCATAACTTGTTTTTTGAAGTTGATCATTGTTTATCATCTTTTTTTTACTAAAATTACAATCATAGATAAATCATGGATGCACAAGAGTAGATTATCCAAAGATCATGGATAAACTTAGTTGCCCTTTATCACGACCAATACTTAAGCAAAGAGAATTTCTGGCTAAGTATTGGTCATGATGAAGGGCAGCTAAGCATCGAGTGAGCATAAGGTAGGTATCGCATAAATGTTGCCGAGCGCCGAGTATAAACGATCGAGGAAGGGTCGAGTGACGAGTGTAAGCAATCGAGGAAGGTTCAACCGTCGAGTGTAAGTGATCGAGTGAGCCATCCAACACCGAGTATCCCATCGAGTATCAAGTCCTTCCCATCGAGTATTCAACAAAGAGCCATTGAATTTTCCATCGAGTAATGACCCTTCTCCATCGAGTTTTTCCAGTGAGGATCGAGTTTGCTCAAAACGCTCAGTTTTAAACTTCTCTTTTAGTTACCTGGATAGATGGCTTATTCTCGACCCTTAATCTCCACTAATGGGTGAGGTGGCTTAAGGATATTTGATGCAAAAGGGTTGGACGATAGTATAAAAGAAGAAAAGAACTTCAAGAGCTCGTTTTGGACGATTTCCTCGAGCAAACCAGACGAACTTGGTACCATTGGAAAGCTCTGTGAGTATAGTTTTTGAAATCGGTCCCTTGGAAGGGAGTTGTTGCCGAAAAGGGGGTTGGAGAAGGAAGGAAATGTCAAAGGTTCGTTTTCGGGCGTTATAGGGCACTCAACAAAGAATCGTAGATCTAGACCAAACCACTAGGATTTTCAAGCCAAAATTTTAAGGTATTATTGTTAACACCGTTTTAAGTAAGTTCATAGAAGGAACTTTTGCAAGAAAAGGTCTGGGGTTCGAGTTACATATTTTGGAATTGAAATCTAGAATCTTTGCTCAAGCAGGGAGTTGCGGTTTAGGGCTTTCGGGAGAGATCTGAAGGCCCTAGTTAAACCACAAGGAGTTTCATGCTGAAACTTTGAGATAACGTTGTTAACAAAATTCTGAATAAGGAACTTCCTTAAAATGAGTTCTAGTTTTCAAGCTATTGATGTTAGAAGTTGAATCTAGAAATTTTGGATGAACAGGCAACCTCTTGCTAAGTATGAGCTTGGTTAAAAGAGTAGTTTCAAAAGGGAGACCAAAGTGGCAACTAAACTCGTATTCTTTTATATGTAGGAGCTACGTCCATTGGAAAGCCCTGCCAAGCTTAGGAAAAATCGAGCCTAAAGATCCGTGAGTGATTAAATGTTTTCAAAATATGTAAGGAACTCGTTCTAAATGAATTTCATGCTAGCGTTCATAAGTTTTCCAAGCAACTAAAGTTTATACTTATGTTTTAAAGGATTCATGACATATCTTAAGCATGATGTTTTAAGTTATTTAAATGAGTTTTACTAATCCTAGCGCATGTTAAGATTGAATGAAAGAGTATTGTAAACTACATGTTTATAATTGTGAAACATGCATGTTGAATTGTAATAATGCTCTTATGGCGAAAGCTAGGTAAATGTTATGCCTAAAGCTTATGATGCTTAAATTTTCTATGAATGTTACGTTTCTAATAAACCAGATACCGAAGGTATAGAAGGTATCTGAGGAAGTACCTAAGGTGTTGACGGTACTTAGACGCCACGTGCACGTAGGTAGTTCTTTATGAGAGGCCGAAGTATGGGTCTCCTGGCTACAGTCTTTATAATGGGACCGAAGTATGGGTCTCATGGTCATGAATGAACGTTGGGAGCTTGAGCTATGAATTCTCGTTCTCAAGGTTTGACAATATGATTGATTATGACGCTATGATTAATGTATGATATTATGTAAGTTTCTTGAGATTATTTCCAACATGTTTATTTAATTACATTAATGCATATGAAAGGCTTGGGGAGAACTATATTTCTATGAGTCACTCATTGGACAACCAGTTCACTGTTTTCAATTATTTTCCTTTTTCCCAGGTAGCGGTCAGTTTCCTCGTGGTTGAACCCACTACAACTTGCCACTCAAAGCTCGGTTATTGAAGGAAGAAACTTAGGTTAAGCTTGTTTTGATGTACATATATTTTGAGAGGAGTTTGGGACTTGTGAATCTTGTTTTGGGACCCATGTTCATTCTTATGCTTTTGTTGGACATATGTTTGTTGTTTTGGAATTATAATTACGTTTTTATGATGGTTAAAGTCATAGTTATTTTACTGCCAAGTTGTTTTTGCATATTGAGGTCTAAAGCAAGTTTCACTTAAGTTAGCAGTAAGTGCTGGCAAGTAGGTCAGTAACTGCTACCGTCATGTCCCCTTTTGGTTTTAGAGGGTAAACCGGGGGTGTGACAGGAAAGATCTTCATATCAGGCATTGTGTACATTGAAAAAAATGTTTCCATGAATATCTTAGGTATGCTTCTTGATATTTCAGGGAAAAGTAAGGATGGATTGAATGCTAGACTTGGTTTATTTCATTTAAAAATTCAACCAGAGCTTGCACCTATTAGCGATGACAAAGAAATCTTTATTCCTCCCACGTGTTATACTCTTACAAAGGAAGAAAAACGTTGTGTTTAAAGACATTGTTAGGAATAAAGGTTCCTGAAGGTTACTCTTTAAATGTTAAAAACCTTTTGTCGATGACAGATTTAAACTTAATAGTTTAAAATCTCACGATTGTCATGTGCTCTTACAACAATTATTTCCTATTGCGATAAGATCAGTGCTACAAAACATGTTCGATATGCCATAACCCGATTGTTTATATGTTTCAATTCGGTATGTAATAAGGTCCTAGATGTGCAGCAATTAGAAAAGTTGGAAGAAGATATTGTGCTTATATTATGTTTATTGAAGAAGTATTTTTCTCCTTCATTTTTCACAATTATGGTGCATTTCACAGTACATATAGTTAGGGAAGTCAAACTTTATGGGCCTATATATCTACAATGGATGTATCCCTTTGAAAGATTCATGAAAGTCATTAAAAACTCCATGAGGAATAGATATCGTCTAAAAGGTTGTATTGTTGAAAGTTATATAGTAGAAGAAGCCATTGAATTTTATTCTAATTTCCTGTTTGGAATAGATCCTATTGGGGTCAGCACTCATAATTCACAAGTCTATTTAGACAATTCAAATATTGTTGGACCATTGTCCAAAGGAGTTTCTTTCAAACTTGAACAAAAACTTTTATATCATGCTCATTAGTACGTTTTAGAAAATACAATTGATGTGCAACCATATTTAGAGTAAGCCTTTTTCAATGATTTTGGTTTTATTTATTCATTTAGTTTTGTGATATAAATCTAACTATACAATGTTACAGTGTTCACTTCAAAGAAAACATATGATGCCTTTGCAATTGCAACATCGAAATGAGTCCAAAAATCATAAATAGATTCAAGAGGAACATAATTAGACTTTTATATCTTGGCTACGAGAAGAGGTAAAATGTGTTGAATTTTATGTCCTAAAAACTCGCAGTTTGTAATATTATAAACATTTTCTGTTATCAATATACTTGTTATTGATCTCATAAATTGTATGAAAGTCTAAATCCAATAAACTAATACCCATGACTATTGTATGAGTACTTGAACTTTATGTGGAGACATAAGAGTGGATCGGGTTCGAGTAAATAGTCAAAATGATCTACGGTACATGAATGAGGTTGGGTACCTTATTCTTGTAATTCCATTGGATGCGACCTACTCTGTAGTTGTTACAAAGAGTTGTAAAGTGCTGCATACGATGTGATCCTAATTCGTATATGTTATGACATGAGGAGTGGGGGCTTCCTATGCAATGAGTTTGCATAAGATCAGGACCAAGAAATAAGTCACTCTTACTTTATAACACTATTTACTATTTAAGACAGACTATTTCACCTAGATGACTGATAACTTGTAGAAATACAAGTTATTTGTGCCACCTTATCTAGATATTGCGGCCAAAAGTGAAGAATTATGCGCTAATTGTAGGAAAATTAACTTAGTTTGATAATAATTTCAAATGCTTGCAATAAAATCCACTAACGCCAAAAGATGGAGAATACAACAAAAATTTACTTTGTTTTGCAGGGAGACCAAAGTCATCACTTGCGCCCAAGGCTCATGGTAACTTTATCAACGCATCTCTATCACCATTGCGCCCAGTGAACGTCATCGTGCAGACACTCATTGAAGAAATGGCGCAATGGGCTGGTCGATCCTGATCTACATGACAACCGCATGCAGTTATAAAAGCAAACGCCACATGCGAGTCAATGATCGAGTGATGCAAATGAGCAACGCAAGATTGGGAGATCAAGATACGTGTACAACTAATGGTTGTGCACAATTGACGGTCTGATTGCATAACAGAAGGAATAGAATCCCTCTATCTTCGGAATTTCCATAACCAACAGTGGGGACCACTTGCCCGGAGTTAAAGCTATTTTTCCTATAAATACCCCAGAGGATTCAATGAGAAGATATGTTATTCGATCTGGGCGAAATGCTGCAAGATTAAAGAGAGAAAAAGGGATTAGCTAACTGCTACAAAGTATGATCCAGGAAGAAGAAGAGATAAGGCTGAAAGGTGTAATCTCAGATCCATCATATCAATATCCCCGAGCGAAGCTCTGTTCAAGGACTCTACTACCAGAGGAGCCAGCCTGAGAGGGAAGCTCTCTCTACCATCATTCCAACCATAACCGACAAGTAAATCCTCATCGATCAGTGACCAAGACATTGGCGTCTGATTGTCCTTCCTCTACCTTTCTCTACATGTTTCATGTTTCTTTCATCTTTCTATTCAATCACCATGTATCAAACTTTTAATAGAAATATTAGTAGTTTCAATCATATTCATTGTTCATCTTCTGTCTTTCACCATGCACCCGTCATTCACTTTCTCCACTATGTTTTCTTAATCTTTTGATAAGAACTATAAATATCCCTAGACTTAATGTAAATTAAATTTATGTAATACGTTTAGCTAAAGCATGCTGGAAGGCATCTTCACCTGTGAGAACAGAAGTGAAGATGTCATTCTGATCTATCGAGAGGGGGTCAGAAGAATGCATTAACTAAAGCGAGTAGTACTTCCAGACATGGAAGCAACCTTGCGTTCATTACGTCGGAATCTAGTTTCAATGTAGGCATGCGGGAGACGCGGCCGATCACTAAAAGGTGTACGCCATGAGGAAGACGGAACAATATTTGTATCTTTACTTTCATTAAGAGCTTGCGATAATTTGTACACTTATTTTTCTTTTCTTTTCTCACCACAAGACTTGTCGCCGCAATCCATGTCCTTGCACAGCCGTCACAACTAGCCCCACTCTTAGCATCTTGTACATAGAACTTGTATCGAATACATCTAGCTTAGGTTTACTGTATTTTCAACGCATTTTACTTTTCTTTTATTTTATGTAATTACTTTTGTACAACACACTTTTTACCTAAGTATTGAAAAACCAGTCGCATAAGATCAAGAAATTACCACATTAAATCGGTACCATATTTCCCCGTGTTCAACCTCAGATCACACCGAGAAAACTTGCGATGGAATTATACTTGGTTTCATCGTAAGGAAACTTGTGACACGGCAGGGCATACTACCTAATCTTAATAAACATCGCATAAATAGTAGTAGTATCGCATTGCATATATAGCATATCATTATGGCAATTTTATAGATTCAAAAGTTGCATTACAATGACCTAGGTAACTCGATCTTAATCTTGAGCTAACTATGAACTTCCATTTATTCGGGATTGCCCTTAGATTTGCATAGTTGAGGGTTGGCTCAACAACGTCGGCTCAATAAGACTCCCATTTTAAGGGTAATACTGGATAGATAGCTAGGGACATAGGGTGCAAAAAGAAGTTCACACCTACCCGATTTAGGGATAGGAGGAAGGTTGTTCTCTCAAGTACTGAATCCAGGTCTTGAACAAATAGTCCCACCCTCTCACTGGGATGAAAGAGTTTGGTTTGGTGATTGGATCACAAACCAGTTGTTCATTAGAGGATCAGTATTGACTTGAGGAATAAGACGTAATAAAACAGATATTTGACCCAACCATTATTACGAATAACCTGTGAAGGGTCGACTTGCTGATTATGGTTAAATCATGTGGACATAATATATCTACAGTGAGGGGAGTGCAACTATGGGCTTTAGTGGAATGACTCATTAGTTAACGAATGAGGATTAATTTGATCTAATGAGTTTAGCTAATTAATCTCGGATCATTGGAGTCCATGATCTGTAGGTCCGCAAGGTTCCCCTACTAACTCATAACGGACTAGCTCTAGAATAGCGTGATAAGTTAATTTGAAACGTTCAGATTAGAATTAAGGGATTTAGTAATTATATGAGATATAATTATATGTTTAATTTTAGAATTAAACCGAATAGGAGAATTTATATATTTAAATATATAAAGATGGATATGTGTTAAAATTAATTTAATATTTGATATTAAATTAATTAAGTTTTATTTAATAATTAATTTATGAAATTAACTAAATTTTCATTTTTAAAATCAAAATAGATTTATGAAATCAAATTTTGATTTTTAGATAAAATCGGAAAAATTGGAAAACAAAACACACAAAATGGAAAAAAGGATTTTTTCCATTATCCATCACCTAAGTAGCTCACACATGAAGCAATGTATTGGCCTTGTCTTCTCCAAGCATGAGTTGCAACTCATGCAACTCTTCTCTTTGCATGTTGATCTGCAATATAATGAAGAGATTGGAGTGAAAATCGAGCATACAAATTTTAGAGAAAATTCGGTTTGAAGAAAGGTTCTTCAACAAGGTTGCTGTAGTGAGCATTTCTCCTTCTACCCTTGATTCAAGCTTGTTTTGAGTTCCAAAACTCAATCTAGAGCACTAAGAGAATAGTGAGGCCGATCTTGAGGTGGTCTACAACAAGATTTGGAGAAGATAACAACTGGTGAAGGAGCTTTGAAGAAGTTCTACAAGAGGCATGTCTTGAAACTCATTTTTTCTACAAAAGCATGCTTTATATTTTGCCAAAATTAGTGAATTTCAATGCTTAGATGATCCTTGTGCTTCCACTGCTGTTGATACAATCTTACAAAATGTTTAACCTATTATTTTACATACACTTTTTAATGTCTGAGTTGGAATGGAAATTCTCATGGTAGGTTGCACTTGAGCTTGAAATGGGAAATACTGAAGTTTCAGATAACTTGAGGTGGATTGCTCATGGTCGTCATCCTTTTGTGATTATGCATGGCAGTTACGTAATTAATGGATGCCACTATCACACAAAATCTTGTGATAAGATCGAAGTGTACAAAATAGTGGAGTTAGTTTAGTTGCAAAAACGATGCAAGTGTCTAGTTTAAAGGATAAAAATCTCATCATTCGAGATATGTCTTTTTATAGAGTGATACAAGAGATATGGGAACTAAATGATCATACGTTTAATGTTGTTGTGTTTAGATGTGATTAGGTTGAAAACAATAATGGTATCAAAATCAATGAGCTCGGTTTTGTCTTAGTTGATTTAAATAGAATAGGTCACAAGTCTGATTCTTTTATACTAGCAACTCAAACAAAACAAATATTTTATGTTGAGGATCCAAGTGATGTTGGATGGTCAATTGTGCTTACCCCACCACAAAGGGACTTTGAAGATAGATATAATGATGATGAACTTGGAGATACAATATTACACTATCAAGGAATACCCAATGATATGTCAAATGTTGATGTATATAATGACTTGGATGAGAACATGTCAACATATGTACATCAAATTGTGAAGGCACATGGATACCTACATAAATATTATGGGTAGGTTATATATTGCGTAATATGATATTTTTTTTATTTATAATTTTTATCAGTCACATTTGGTTTTTTGTTTGATTAATATGTATACAATGCTAATTGTTTCTTAAATTTGATTGCCAGTTTTTTATTTATACACCACATGGAGCATAGTATAGTGGGTGACAAAGATTTAGAGCTTGGTGACAAAAAAATAGTAGTTGTTAGGTCAAATGAAACCACCGATCAAAAGAAGAGAGAACATAGAGCTACTATTATGTATGATGTAACATGTATTAGGAGTGCGGGAGAAAAGAAGTTTGTGGAATACAATGAAGATGATGTACACATTAGTGAAAATGGAGCTAAGCTAAAGTCTTTCATTGGGTCCTCTACGCATTATCATGTACTTATTATGTATACTGTTGGGATTGGTGTCCTAATTCTCCCAGTGGTCTCGTAGTTTGTAAACATTTTGTACACATTATTATTAATAAAATAAATGTTATTTTATTTACATTTACTCAAATCCAATAAACTAAGATTCGTGGTTATTTCATGTAACTTAAGCATGTATGTGAGTCATACAAGTGGATCATGCCTTAAGTAATAACCTAAATGGTCTGTAGTAGATGGATTAAGAAGGGATACCTTATCCTGGTGACACTACGGATATGACCCGCTATGTAGATGTTACAAATGGTCTGATCTTGACCATTCATGTGGAGACATGCGAGCAAGGGTAACCTATACAAAGAGTTTGTATAAGACCGAATCACGAGATGATTAGTCTCTTTATATAATGCCATTGATAATTGAGACTTACATTTCACTAAAATGACCATAGATGACATGACCTTAATCTTGAGTGAGTTGGGAACTACTACTTATGAGGTAGGTCCTCAGATTAGTATGAGTGAGAGTGGCTAGATTGCCAATGCAACAAGGTTACCTTTTTGGGGATTCGTCTGATTGAAGAGCTGGAAACTCAGCTACACAAAACGGAATTCACTCCTTTCCCAAAGCAAGGGTAAGTAGATAAATTGTTCCCTTAAGGGCTAATTCCGAGTCTTAAACATAGTGGCCACACCCTCTCTTTGGAAGAGAGAACTCAGTCATAGTAAGACTATGACTTATTGTTCATGAGAGGAATCAGTGGTAATTAAGGAATTAGATGTAACTATAAGGACAAAATGGTAAATTGGCTTAGTTTTACTTACAAGCGATTTGTGAAGGGTCATCGCACTATTGATTGGTTATATGGACACAGAAATATAACTGTAGTGAGAAAAGTGCATTTGTCGGTCTTTAGTGGAATGATCAATAGTTAGCGGATGGAGGATCTTGTGACTAAAGAGTTTAGTCAGTTATTCATGTACCACTAGAGCTTTAAGCTATAGGTCTTTGAGGTCCCCTTAGTAGCTTGATAACAGGCAGAAATGCACGTTATTACATTGCTAAGTTATTAAACAATGAGGGTTTTCGTTGATAAAATATGTACTGACTACCACACCCGTGTTAATTACACCAGATTGGACACTTCCTTTTGAATTAATGTGCGATGCAAGTGGGTATGCGATTGGAGTAGCTTTGGCACAAAAGAGAAAAACAATCTTAGATCCCATCGCATATGCGAGTAAGACATTAAATCCTGCTCAAACCAATTACACCACCATAGAGAAAGAGCTTCTTGCGGTAATTTTTGCGTTAGAAAAATTTAGAGCATATTTGTTGGGAACAAAGGAACTCATCCATACTGATCATTCAACAATAAAATATTTAATGACAAAAAAGGATGCAAAGCCGAGGTTGATCAGATAGGTTCTCCTCCTTCAAGAATTTGACATAGAAATAATTGATCGAAAGGGGACGGAGAACCAAGTTGTGGATCACTTGTCCAAATTTGAAAACCCTGAGGTTGACCACAATGAGTCAGCGGTGAATGCGGCGTTCTTGGATGAGTAGCTGATCCATATTGAAGAATTGCCTTGGTATGCTGACACAGTCATCTATCTAGTTTGCGAGCAATTTCCAGAAGAGTATACTGACCACCAGAAGAGGAGGCTAGAGCATAAATGCAAATTATATTTCTGGGATGGGCTGAATCTCTACAAAAGGGGAGCAGATCAGATTCTGCGACTATTGTGCTAAATGCTGCTCAACAACGCATGTTATCGCAATGTCATGACTCACCATATGGTGGGCACTTTGGAGGATAGCGCACCGCAACTAAGGTTTTACAAAGTGGATTCTTTTGGCCAACATTGTTTAAGGATGCAGCTGACTACGTGATGAAGTGTGATCGGTGCCAATACACAGGTAACATTTCATGGAAACTTGCAATAACTATGAACATAATTTTGGAGCTTGAGTTGTTCGACTTATGGGGTATTAACTTCATGGGACCATTCCCTACCTCGAATGGTAAACATTATATTTTATTAGTCATCGACTATGTATCTAAGTGGGTAGAGGCAGTGGCATGCACCACAAGCGATGCGATAGTAGTCTCTCAATTCCTAAAGAAAAACATTTTCACTCGTTTTGGCACCCCACGTGCCATAATAAGTGATGAGGGGTCTCACTTTGTCAATCATACTATCAAGGAGCTACTACGCAAATATAACATTCTCCACAAAGTGGCCACCGCATACCATTCGCAGACGAATGGTCAAGTCGAGGTGTCCAATCGGAAATCAAGCTGATACTTGAGAAGGTAGTAAGGCCTTCGCAGAAGGATTGGGCAACAAAGCTCGACGATGCGTTATGGGCATCCAAACTACATTTAAAACACCCATAGGTATGTCCCCGTATGCGTTGGTATTTGGTAAGACATGTCATTTGCCTCTGAAGCTGGAATACAAGGCATTGTGGGCGGTGAAGAAACTGAATTTAGATTTGAAGAGAGCAGGAGAAGCGAGAAAACTTCAACTGGTCGAGCTGGAGGAATGGAGGATCAATGCATATCAGAACGCAAAGATTTACAAGGAGTGCACCAAGCACTGGCACGACAAACACATATGTGGCAAGAACCTCCAAGTCGGGCAGAGGGTCTTACTATTCAACTCACGACTACAGCTCTTCCCTGGAAAATTAAAGTCACGTTGGTCGGGACCATTCATAGTTAGACAAGTATTTCCGCACGGCGTGGTTGAAATATTGAATGATGGCAGAACCCACATATTCAAAGTTAATGGGCAACGAGTAAAAGCGTATCACGGAGAAGGCTGGCATTGCCAAGTCGACCCCAAGAACTGAGAAACTTTGAATAAAGAAAGAAATAGGTGGTCCCTGCAGTATCAGACGATCGAAATTCATTAGGGACACAAGTTTTGGGAAATCATGGAATCTTCAACTTTTCTCTACTACTCAAAATTTTCATTTCACTAGATCTTTTTAGTCTTTATCTAAGCTTATTTATTCTACAAAAAAAATGTGATGAAAAAAATTTTTAAAAAATGGAGATTGTGGTAAAAGAATTTTGCTCTATTTAAAATTATTTTACCCTCTCACTGTTTTTCTTGCAACGATCAAGGTGCAGGATTGCGAAGGTGTTACACGAAGAAGTAACTTATCTCATTCTGTCATTGTAATCCAAAGAAGATAGATCGCCGCAAAGACGGATGCCTTGATGCTTGATTTTATGAAGTGAAATTATGGATCATATACGATGGTGGAATTGTGTTGAGCACTCAAGTTTCTTCAGTGGAATCCAAATCTAAACTCCACTAAGTTTCCTGGTAAGTCCAAGGTCGAACTCAGGGACTTGTGAAAACAGATTGCGTTGGTAATTTTTATGAAAACTTTGCGGTAACCAAATAAATAAATAGTTGTTGAAGTTTGTTGTTTGCGGTAATGAAAAGTAAACAAATGCGGCTAGTTTGAAAATAGTTGATAAAATAGAAGATGCGATGAGTATGTGGTGAACGGGTTGAGGAAGGGTTCGACTAACACTTCCTAGAATGCGTTCATGCTTTTCGATCATGCAACATGCATACAATAGTAAACCACCTCTGGATGCGAATGCCATGGCTTCTAAGGCTAGAACGCATGTGATGTACATTCAAAGGTGTCTATAGGGCCTACACATAAACCTCTAATTCTTGTCTATGCGATGATACACAAACAAGGTGACCACATATCATCATTCCCATTTCTAGGATGCATGCGATGCAAGTTTGCAAACAAAGCTTATCTCTAAGTCCCTATCTCTTATTTATGCAGTTCTAATCTGACTCTCCCGAGCCTAGATTCTGACCTGACCTTCCCAAGCCTAGATCCTGTCCTCAGACTACCCTCTCGAGTATCTCTAATGAACGAATGAAGCGCACATAAATATAAGATAATTGCAAGCAATGAAAATTCTAGGTCATGTTAGCTTAGTTCTTCTCAACCCATTTGACTAATTTAGCTACTCATGCGTGTTAAGAGAGTGAACAGATGTAGAATAAGAACTTCCATTGTATAAATATAAAGATGAAGTATACAAGACAACAATGTAAGAATAGAATAAAGAGCCTGGTAGCAATCTCTTGCTTCCCAGGCTTTTACACTGTCTTTTCTACTCATGTTCAAAAGATAATCTTGCTCTCGCGAGAGTCGGCCCGCTCTCTGCTTCTTTGCCTCAAGGTTCTCTCTCAAGTTGCCTTGAGCGATCTCCGGCATATCGACTCTTCCCTTGCTCTGCCTTAAAGATAAAAGAAAACTATGGACAAGGCTAAATTCTAAAGAAATTTATCTAAGTCTCCAAACTCCTTTTCTTTAGGAGGATCTGGTATTTATAGCACATTCAGGGCGAACGGCGGCTTCTCTCTCATGATTGCACGGATGGGATGACTTTAATTCCCTGACTGATATGCCGAATATTTGTCACCGAAAAGCTGAATGTACTTGTTATCATTAGTAGTTATCAACTTAATTCGGATTCGACTGTCATCAGCTTTCTGTCCCATCGTGATTAATTAGTCTCTCACCCAGATGCGCCCACCAAGTTGCGACAATCCTTCTTGAACAAATGTTTGCGAACACAATCACCGTAAATCCTTGCGGTAATGCTACCCTCAACCAATGATTTCTTATATTGCAATTTTTACCTTGCGTCAACGCATGTTCTGCACAAAAATACAAAAGTCAATTGTTCTAATGCGATGAACGCATGCGACCACAATATTATGAATCTGATGCTTTTTGGATGCAATTTAACATGTTTCATCAACGCAACCTAGCATTGTTTAAGAACTTAACACTGTGATAACGTGCATTTTTGCCCGTTATCACACCCCAAATTTAAACAATACTTGTCCTTAAGCATAAGCTAAAGATTTCCTTTAGCAAGTCAACCACAATGTTCTTATCCTAGATTTCTCAAGGATACTTCGTTCAAATCCTATATACCAAAATTTCCTTAAGTCCTGTTCAAGTCTCCTCTCAAAATATTTCTAGGACCTAGGGACTGCAAGCTTAACCTTCAAAAAGACTTTACTAACTTCTTGAACATCGCATGATTTATTTCAAAAAGAAAAAGTTTCCACCGGGGTGTCAAATGATTTTATCCTTACATATTTCTTGACATTGTTATTTTTTTTTCTGATCTTGCGCTGATCTAAGTGCCTTGCCTCGTTTTGGCCTACCCCCACGTGTGTCATGCAAACATCCAACTATGGGTAAGTGCCCTTCACAATTTAACTCTTATCAACATGGGTTTCCCAACAGAGGAGTTGTTATTCTCAATTTTTTTTCAAAATAACAAGGTCGAAAATAAATACCTCACCCCCAAATTTAAAATGCGGCAATGTTCTCATTGCCAAAAGATTGGAATAAGTCATGCGATGTTCTTAGAAAGCTTCGTAAAGAGAGTTTGAAAGAAAGTTGGTAACCCTCTAACTTCTAGAAATATTTTATGAGGTGACTATCTTAAAATAAAGTTGACTTTAGTATATATGAAAGGAATAGAAGCATATTTTTCATCATTGAAATCATAAATGGAAAAGAGATAGCATGCGGTACCTTACTAAAGTTATCCATGTCAAATGATTACGGTAATCAAAGAGGAGGCGGTGATAAAAACTTCTAAAACTAAAATGCGATGCGATAGTGCAAAATTTGAAATAGAGATAAGGAAGAGTACACCCCCAAATTTACGTTGTCGCCTGCATTGTGTATTGACGCATCCATCTTTGCAGCGATCTCTCTTCTTTGGATTGCGGTGATGGAGTGAGATAAGTGGCTTCTTCGCGTAACATCTTTGCAATCCAGCGTCTCAATCGTTGCAAGAAAAACAGAGAGAGGGTCAAATTATTTTAAACAAAACAAAATTCTTTCACCGCAATCTCAGTGTTTTTTTTTTTCAGAATGGAATAAAGAAAAAAAAAAGATATATGATAATAGACAAAATTAAGATGATAAAAGTTCATGAAGTCTTAATGCAGGAAAAAGGATATTAAAAAAAGTTGCATCCCTGATGATGTCGAGTCATATAATGTCTCAAGGATCACTTATTTCAAGCTGGGCTTTTCACGTCCATGGTGGCTTTTCCCTCTTTTCTTTGTCCTCTAGAGCCTTAATTTGGAGTTTTTCCCCATGAATGTTCATTACAATCTTCCTCTTGCGCACATCAATTTGAGCACAACCGATTGAAAGGAATGGTCGTCCCAATATGATGGGCGCATCTTCATCCGCTTTATAACCCAAAATGAGGAAGTCTGCCGGCAAGATGAATCTATCAATTGAGATTGTGGCATTTTTCAGCTCCCCTTCAGAATGTATTCGAGATCTGTCCGCAAGCAGGAGAGTTTCTTTTGTGGGTGTGAGTGTGCCAATACTTAATCGTTGGAAGATTTATAATGGCATTATATTTATGCTTGCCCCAAGATCTCATATCGCTTGGCCACTATAGACCCCTCCGATGGAGCATGGTATCGTAAAGATTCCTAGGTCGCCCATTTTCGGTGGGATCATAACATTTTGCGTTGCGGCCATTGTTGCGATCTTTTCTTCCTCTTTTTGTTCCTCTTTCAATCTTTGCGAAGCTACTAGTGGCTGGACTTCTTCTGTCTCAAGATCTGGAGGTTTGAGGGTGGACGCAACTTCGGGGTTCATTTTCTCAGGCTTTTCCAAACTATAGGTCAACGGATCTTCGGTTGTCACCGCATTTGAGTTAGTTTTATTCCTTTCGTATATACTAGAGTTAACTTAATTTTAAGATAGTCACCTCATGAAATATTTCAAGAAGTTAGGGGTCTGCTAGCTTTCTTTCAAACTCTCTTTATGAAGCTTTTTAAGAACATCACATGACTTCTTTCAATCTTTTGGCAATAAGGACATTGCCGTATTTTAAATTTGAGGGTGAAGTATTTATCTTCGACCTTGCTATTTTGAAAAAAAAAACAAAAAAAAAAGAAGAAGAAGAAGAGAGGAAAATGTTGAGAATAACAACTCCACTGTCAACACAATGGGGAGACCCATGTTGATAAGAGTTAAGTTGTGAAGGGCACTTACCCGTAGTTGGATGTCCGCATGACACACGTGGGGGCAAGCCAAAACAAAAGTAAGTCGCCAGGATCAATGCATAAATATAATGACTGCAACTCCGCTGCCAAGTAGGTATGAGTTTAGTTTGAGAAAGAGCGCATTGCTTGTAGTTGGATGTCCACATGACACACGTGGGGGCAAGCCAAAATGAAGACAAGACACTTAGATCAACGCAGGGTCAGAAAAAATAATAATGTCAAGAAATATGCAAGGATAAAAAAATCATTTGACACCCTGGTGAAAAAGTTTTCTTTTTTGAAATAAATCATGCGATATCTCGGAATCGAGTAAAGTTCTTTTGAAGGTTAAGCTTGTGATTCCTAGGTCTTAGAAATATTTTAAGAAGAGACTTGAATAAGACTTAAGGAAACTTTAGTGTATAGGAGTTGAATGAAGTATCCTTGAGAAATCTAGGAAAAGAACATTGCGGTCGACTTGCTAAAGGAAATCTTTAGCTTATGCTTGAGGACAAGGATTGTTTAAATTTGGGGGTATGATAACGGGCAGAAGTGCACATTATTGCATTGCTAAGTTATTAAACAATGAGGGTTTACATTGATAAAATATGTTAGATTGCGTCCAAAAGCATTAAGTTATAACATTGCGGTCGCATGCGTTCATCGTATAGAAATAGTTGATTTTTTTTGTATTTTTATGCAGAATATGCATTGACGAAGGGCGGAAAGAGCGATCACAGGAAATCATTGGTTGAGCACAGCATTACTGCGGGATTTACGGTGATTTGTGTTCGCAAACATTTACTTCAGAAGGATTGCCGCATAGAGTTGGCGCAGCTTGGTGGGCGCATCTGGGTGAAAGGCATAATTAATCACGATGGGACAGAAAGCTGATGACGGTCGAATCTGAATTAAGTTGACAGTCACTAACGATAACAAGTACATTCAGCTTTTTAGTGACAAATACTCGGTGCTTCAGTCAGGGAATTAAAGCCATCCCATCTGTGCAATCATAAGAGAGAATCCGCCCTTCACCCTGAAGCTCTATAAATACCAAAGGCATTCTTCAGAAAAGGGGTTCAGTTCAGTTAGCTTAGCACGTCCTTGTTCATAGTTTTCTTTGATTTTTAAGGCAGAGCAACGAAAGAGTAGAGATGCCAGAAGATCGCTCAGGGCAACTCAAGAGAGAACCCGGAAGCATAGAAGCAGAGAGCGGGCCGACTCTCGTGAGAGTGAGATTATCTTTTGTACATGAGTAGAAAAGATAGTGTAAAAGCCTGGGAAGCAAGAGATTGCTACCAGGCTCTTTATTCTATTCTTGCATTGTTGTTTTGTACTTCATCTTTATGTTTATACAATGGAAGTTCTTATTCTACATCTGTTCACTCTCTTAGCATGCATGAGTAGCTAAACTAGTTGAATGGGTTGTGAAGAAAATGTGAAACCCGAATTTCTATTTTTCTTACTTAAGCAAGTGATAAAAGGAATTAACTAAGTGAAAGTTAAATCCTAAGTTAAGGGGAAGGAAATTTCTAAGTGTTAAGTAGATTTTCTTTGAATAAATTAAGTTGAGCTTTAATTGGTAAAATTGTAATGAAATTTGTATAATAAGTATGTTGATGAGAAAGTTAGTGTGGAATGGTGAAGAAAGAATGGGGATTTGAAAAGAAAAATATGGAAATTGAGTTTGGGAAATTTTGGAAAAATTCGACTAAGTATGGAGAAATTTGGTGAAGTGCGTTATGGCTGAAGGACTGAGAAAAATATGGAATTTATGTGAAATGTATGGAAATTACTTTGGAAAAATTTAGAAAATCCATGTAAAAGTATCACAAAGTGGTGAGCAAACGTGTACGGAGAACATTGTTCACAGTAGCTAAGAGCGAGATCGTTGAGAGTGAGATTAGCGAGAGCAAGATCATTGAGATCGAGACCAGCGAGATCATTGAGATCAAGACCAACGAGATTGGAGAGAAAATGGGAGAGAGCGAGATTGGATAGAAGATGGGAGAGAGCAAGACCAGCGAGAAAGTGGGAGAGAGCGAGAGTGGAGAGAGAAAGACTAGCGAGAAAGTGGAAGATAGCGACACTGCTGAGAGTGGAGAGAGCAACACTATCGAGAGTGGAAAGAGCGAGAGTGCCTATGCGTTAGCCTTGCTTTGTTCGATTCGAATGTCACGCCCACGCCTCGCCTATGCATTGAACGGCCAAGCAAGCTTTTGGTGATGTATTTGGACGCGTTGGGGTGGATTATGCATTTAAAAACCCTAATTTGAATACAAACAAAGCTTGAAGACGTAAGGGCAAACGTCAATTAAAATTTAGGTGTCTGATTAAGAGAAATTCTTAAACCCTAAGAAATTGTGTTGGATGCGTTTGGGAAGAACACATTGAACCAAGGTGAAGTCAGCTTACGTTGATAAAGGGAGGATTAAACATTTGGCCATGAAGCCAAGTAGGTGCTGTCAATCCCACGAGCAATTTGAACGCCTATAAATAGGGAGTTGGGATTTCATTTTCAAATCACACAAAAATCATAAATTTCGTAGAGAAAGTAGAGGGCAGTGAGGGTTTAGAGGAATGTGTCAATTTTGGACGAGGAGATCTTCCAATCTACTCATGCGTTTGAAGTGATTCCAAAGCCATCTGAAAGCTCTTGAAGTCTAGTTTCAGAGTAGGGCTGCTGGAGGAAAAGGCTCAAAGGAACTGGGCTGGAGGTTGAGAAGAATGCAGAAGGGTCAGACTGTCGGATCAGTCTGGGCCAGTCTTGAAGATTTTGAGATTCCGGCCAAAAAATGAGAATTCTGAGCTGAAAGTTTAGGGTAAGATTCCTAAGACATTTTAGAATAAGTTTGTAGAAGGAAGTATTTCCAAATAAGGTTTGAACTATGAGTAATCTAAGTTGTAATTTGAATCTGGATTCTAGGGGTGAAAAAGGGACCCGAGGAGCTACTAGAGTGAAAAGTTCCTAAGAATTCGAGGTGAGTGGCTAAAATGTTTTCGAACTAAAAATTTTTAAACTGGTTTGATTACAAACGTTTTACAGAAAGCATGTTTGCGAAAATATTCTCATGCCTACTAGTTTTATAAAGTGGTTTCCAAGCAAGTTTGAATTGTGATTTGAACGCATGCATATTGTTGAAAAACTATTTACATATGTATATGTATTGATTTTATCCAGCATGCATTACCATCTTTAAAGCCATGTTATATATGTGTTATACTGTACATGCTTTAAAGAGAAAAGTTGTTTATAAATAGTTTTGGTAAAATGCGATGCCGAAGTACAAGGAGAAGGCATCCACCCAACTAGATACTAAAGTACAAGGAGAAGGTATCTATTGGTACTGAAGTACATTTGAGAAGGTACCAAGCCAATGGGATACTGAAGTACGTTGGAGAAGGTATCCTAGTAGCTCGATACTGAAGTACAAGGAGAAGGTATCTGAGCAGTAGTACCTAATGTGGCCACAGGTGAATAAAGTCAGAGATTGAGCAAAAGGGTTCTCTCTGGACTAGTAGTTGGTGTTGGGATTATTTTACCAGTTATACAGTACTTTGATTTGAGAAATGATTTTACTGTTTTATGTTTAAAACAGTTTTATATACATTACGCTTGGAAATTGTTTATGCTGCATTAAATTATATTTCAGATAAAACTATCTTCTGAAATTATGCATGAGAATTTACTATGTTTTCTCGGTCACTCACTGGGCGTAAGCTCACCCCATTTTCAAATGTTTTTGTTTTCCCCCCCACAGGTAGCGGTCAAATCCTCTGAAGACAGCTCAGTATCTGCTCTGCCACTAAAGGACGTAAAGACTTGTAACCGTTTGCTAGGTGGTTACTGTTAATATTGTACACATGTTACTATTGTTCATATAGGGACTAGGGTTTGTGGGTTTTAGGACTTGTAAATCTAATGTTGTAAATACTCTAAACATATTAAGTTTCTAAGTTAATAAATTGTGGGCCTACAGCCGTCCTGTTGCATATAATTTGTATTTGGTATCAGAGTTATTCCGCAAGAGTTTTTAGGCAGTAAGTGTCAGGCTAAAGGTTGATAATTGCTGCAGTCACACCCTTCTCTAGGCTAAGAGGGTGATCTGAGGCGGGGTGTGACAACGAAGCTAACATGACCTAGGATTTTCATTGCTTGTGATTGTCTTATTTTATGCTGTGCCAAACATCCCTTTAGAGCTACTCGAGAGAGAGTCTAAAGAAAGAACCTAAGACTTGAGAGAGCTAGGTTAGAATCTAGACTCGAGAGAGCAAGATTAGAACTGCATAAACAAGAGATAGAGACTTAGAGATAAGCTCTGTTTGCCAACCTGCATCGCATGCATCCTAGAGATAGGTATGATATTATGTGGTCACCTTATTTGTGTGTGTCATTTTGTCATCGCATAAATAAGAATAGAGGCTTATGTGTAGGTCCTATAGACTTATCGCATATATCGCATGCGTTCTAGCATTAGAAGCGTAGCATTCGCATCGAGAGATGGTTTACTATTGTATGTGTGTTGCATGATCGCAAAGCATGAACGCATCCTAGGAAGTGTTAGCCGAAACCCTTCTCAACCCGTTCACCGCATACTCATCGCATCTTCCGTTTGTCAACTCTTTTCAAACTCCGCCGCATTTATTTATTCTTTTTACCGCAACAACAAAACCAACAACTATTGATTACCGCAAAGTCTTCTGAAAATTACCACCGCATATTGTTTTCCCAAGTCCCTGAGTTCGACCCTGGACTTACCAGGAAACTCAGTGGGGTTTACACTTGGATTCCACTGAGAAAACTTGAGTGCTCAACACATTTTCATCATCGCATTTCATCCATAATTTCACATCATAAAATAATGTATCATAGCTCAATGGGTTCAAGTTGAGAATCATATTTTGGGTTAATTTGAAGTGTTCAAATTAACAAGAGGAAATTCAATTATATGTGATATAATTGATATGATGTATTAGATACATTAATTGGAGGAATTAATATAAATATGATTTATATTAAATACCATAAAATAGAAAAAGAACTATGGTTTATATGTTTCATATGATGAAATATTAAAACTATAGGTTATAAATATAATATGATAAGTTGGTTATCATATTTATTTATAATATATTAATTATATGATAATTAATTCTTTTTCTTTAATAACTGATTGAGTGGGAGGTTATGAAAGTTTTATGGTAACCGTGAGATAGTGTTTTTACTAAGCGATAGAGTTGAGAGCATACACGATTAAGCTAAGAATTGATTATACGATAGTTACTCGTTGATCATTGCTACACAATCAAGTAGCAAAAGTCTATACGATAGGCTACATCTTCTAAACGATCGAGTACATCGTCTATACGATAGAAAATCTTCATTATCTCCCACTTACTCAATCGTCTACTCGATCATATACCTCCTGTCTTCCTCAATCCAAAATCATAAAGAGCCCACAAGTCCTAGATTCTCACATCGATAATACCAAGATAACCATTGTGGTGGTGTTCTAAATTTGTTCGTGGATCGAGTTGGACTCGATTGGATTCGAGGGGCATCCAATTGATTGTGTTATTGGTTGTTCCATTCATTGTGTTTGAGTGCATTGTTGGATGCCTAGGAAATTGATCGAGGGATACTTGTAGCTATTCCTCGAGGGGCATCCAACTATTCTTCAAGTATGCCCAATAAGGGAGTTGGACTTGATTCAAAGTGTTTGAAGTTTTTGAAGGAAATCGAACACGAGGATTTCCATGAGCAGCGGAAAGATCATTCCAAATTACAATCGTATATGAACTTTACAATTACAATCTCACACAGGAACATACAGTTATGCATTAAATAAAAAATTATGGCATGTTAACAAAAGATCAAGGACAAACGCTACACATTTTTGTAGACTTATCGCAAAGTTCCTTGATCACAAACGCTCGATCATAGCAACACCGCAACACCCGAACGCTCGTCCAACAAGACCGCTACACTATACGAACACCGAGCACTCGAACTCAATGATATCCTAGGTCACAAACACCCCAAACAACATAAACGACCTTCACAGAACCTCGACAGTGTCGAGTTGAGTACGACACCACCAAGAAGGCTACCTTGGTATTCTCAGTATGAGAATCTAGAAGGTGGGCTCTGTGTGGACTTGGCTTGAGGCAGAAGACCGGAGGAAATACAATCGTGTAAACGATTGAGCAAGTGGGAGATGGAAGAACCTATCGTATAGGTCTATGCCCAATCGTTTAGGAAAAGCTAAGTGATGGTCTAGCAAAGCTATGTGATCGTTTAGCTCATCGCTTAGCTGAGTGTTTGTCGCCTACTAACACTCCATGATCGTTTAGCTCACTCTAAGTTGTCGCTTAGTAAATCCAATTTACTTGACAACTTCTTGTGAGATTTTTTCGAGATTGAAAATCTCAAATCATAAATTTTGCAAGTCTTACTAAAATTAGGAAAACATTTTTCCTTTTATCTCACGGTTACCATGAAACTACCAATAACCTCAAACTCAATTGGTTATTAGAGAAAAAGAGATAATTATCTAATAATTAATATTATTATAAATATAAATGATAACTAAATTATCATACTATATTTATAACCTATAGTTTTAATACTTCATCTCATGAAACATATAAACGATAGCTCTTTTTCTATTCCATGGTACTTAATGAAAATCTCATTTACATTAATCCTCCACTAAATGTATCTCATACATCATACAAATCATATCATATATAATCAAATTACCTCAAATCAACACCAAGAACTGATCCTCAACTGAATCCATTGAACTACTAAGGGGACCTTATGGACCTATAGCTCGAAGCTCCAACGGTATGTGAATAACTGACTAAACTCTTTAGTCACGGGATCCACCATCCATTAACTGCCAGCCACTCTACTAAAGACCGACAACTGAATACTCCTTACCACAGATATACTATGTGTCCATCTTAACCAATCAACAGTGCGACAACCCTTGACAGATTGCTCATAAGTATAACTCGGCCAATAACCGTTATGCCCTTGTAGTTACGTCTAACTTTTTAAGTACCACTGAATCTTCTAACGAACATAAGTCATAGTCCTACTATGAATGAGTCCTCTCTTCTAAAGAGAAGTTGTGGCCACTATGTTCAAGCCTTAGAATCAGCCCTTAAGGGAGCAATCTCTCTACTTATCCCTGTTTCGAGAAAGGAGTGAATTCCATCTTTTGTAAGTGAGTTCCCAGCTCCCAAATCAGACAAGTACCCAAAAAGGTAGGCATGTTGAGTTGGCAATCTGGCCACTCTCACCCATACTAATCAAAGGACCACCCTCAAAGGCAGAAGTTCTCAAAACACTTAGGATTGAGGTCGTGTCACCTATGGTCATTTAAGTGAGATGTAAGTCTCTAGTATCAACGATGTTATATATAGAGTCTAGTCATCTTGTGGTCTGGTCTTATACAAACTCTTTGTATAGGACATCCTCGCTCGCATGTCTCCACTGAATGGTCAGGATCTACCATCTGTAATAGTTTAGTTTACAACACTTGCAAACCTCTACAAAGCGGGCCATATCCGTATTGTCACCAGGATCAGGTATCCCACTTTAATCCTTATACTACAGACCTATTTAGGTTATCACTTAAGTCATGATCCACTTGTATATCACATATATATGCTTAAGTTTACATAAGATAACCATGGAGCTTTGTTTATTGGATATGAGTAAATGTAAGAATGAAATAATAGTCATTTTATTCATAAAACAATGTGTATCATTACAAACAACGAGACTATAAGAGAATTAGGATACTAATTCTAACAGTTTTTTGAGTCGTTCGTGATGAAGTTTTGAAGCATGGAGATGATGTTCTCATCGAGGAAGAAGACCAAAGGTTGGTCGCATCATGTAGCCCAAGCTAAACGATCATTCAGACTTGGCTAAACGATCGTGTAGAAAAGTTCAACCCGATCGTGTAGTATTTACTAAATGATCGTATAGTTAATGCTAAACGATTGGGTAAAGAGTTTACTCTGTCATGTATTTTTGGTTGCTCGATCGCGTGGATGCTTGAGGTAAATGATCGCATAGAGTATTTAATGCTCGTCGTTTAATGGATGCACGCATTAAACGATCGTGTAGTCCAGCATGCTTCATCGCATAGTCACTATCAACACGATCATCCGATATACGATACTTGATATTTACTCAGCGATTGTTTAGACAATTATGCTTCACCGCATCGTTGTCGTCTACTTCATCGTTTAAGGCATGCATTACACGATGTGTGCTGCACGATCACGAGACCTTCATGCTTCATCACATAGTAAAAGGTACTCGATCGTTGCTAAACGATCGTTTATGCTCACACAACGTTGCTAGACGATCACAAGGAGCTGTTACACAATCAAGGAGATGCGATCTTCGCTCGGACGGTTTAAGACCCGATTCGCTTGTTTGAACTGGTAGACTCATTGCTCTTTGTAATAGTTAGCTTTGTTTTTTTTCAGAAATTGAGGCTAATTATCCCGGTCCATCAACTTTTTCTTAATGTACATGAGATGTATGTTTGTTTATATGCCATAATGTATGACATATATATTTAAAACCCACCTTAGGCTATGCATTTTATTCATGCATCATATATTATAAGTGTTATAATATAGTAAATGGCATGATGAAATGACGAGAAAGCATGCTCATGCATCAAGAGTTATATTTTTGCATGCATTAAGCGTATTCATGCATCATCTTTATATATAAGAGTTATAGTATAAGTGTGTGTAAGAGCATGTATGCTTGGTTCATTGCTTTGTTATATAAGTGTTATACCAGTAGTAATGAATGAACAGTGCATGGAGCATGACACTTAGGCTTATTTATAAGAGTTATAAATGCCTTGTATGTGTTTCTTTGCATTGTGGTTGGTTTTAGTCGTTTCCTATTATAAATGTTATAATGGAAATTAGAACTAAAATCAATAAGAAAAAGTTGCATGCAAACTTAGGTGAACTCATGTTTTAAAAGGGTTTTAAAATTTGATTGAGATAGACCTAAATTCCTAGTTCTAATGAGATTAGATACCTAAGTTTAATCTTTTGAATTGGTTTAATAGGATTAAATTGATTTCCATAAGAGATTAAATTAGTATTAAATCTATCTATAAGGGACCTTTTGTCAAAGGTTGGTTCTGTCTAGGCTAGGGTATTTAAGCTGACGAAAACGGAATACCCCTACCTGGGAACTTACCTGGAAAGGTGAATTAGATAGATTTGCTACAAGCATGTGACAGTTGATCAAAGACTTCTTTAAAGAGTTTAATGAATGATAATCAAAAGTTGTTCAACTTTCCAAAGTAAGAATTACTTTTGGGCAAACCTAAAAAGTCACTTATTTTAAATTGTTAGTCGTGTTTTTTTTAGTAAACTAAACCCTAGGTTATAAAATACTCTGTAGGAGGAAAAGATATGTATGATATGTCAATTCCACTCACGTTTCTCCCTGAATGTTCACACCGTGAGATTCATGCTTGGTCTCGTGGTGCCTTGGGAGCATCCCCCTTCGGATAGTGTTTACATGAGTCAATATCAAGCTGGACGGAGAGAGCATTTATAGTAAGTGGGTGAAGGATGTGTGTCAACATGTCCTACGGTCTCCTTTATTGGTTTGTACGACCTCGTGGTGCCCTGGGAGTGTCCCCCTTCGAATGGTCTGTGTGGTTGGTCAATATCAAGGTGAACTCCAGAAATGGATAGGGTCACTTTAGTTTTTGCCCCAATTGGATTTTTCCCTTTGGATTGGTTGCTTAGGGCAGAACTCTAGGATCTAAAATGAAAGGTCACACTTGTGAGAAATTGTTGAGCAAGTTAATGATTTCTTGACCAAATTAATGATGGCTAGTCGTTTAGGAACAAGAGTTGTTATAGTGTTAATGACTGGTTGAGAGTGTCTAAAATTAGAGGAGGGATAAATTGACTACCCTTCGGTGGTTTTGTCCTAAACCATTGAAGCGTCATTGCAAAAATTAGATGTCATATGGGATTCATTTAGATTTTGTGAAACCAGACTGGATTTTGTTTTAAAGAGTATTTGCTAAAATCTAATGTAGATCAATGTGTTTGTTTTTGCAGCAACATGTATGATTTTTTGTTAGTTGCCTCTTTTAACTTGACTGATTACATACATTGGAAATAGTCCATTAAAACATGGTAAAGGACCTTGAGTTTGTCATTGTTGAGGAGTGTCTTTAAGTTCCGACACTTGATGCACTGCAAAATGTTCGTAATGCATATGAGGTGTGGATGAAGGCTAATTCGATGGCCCTAATTCACATTTTGGCTAGCATACCTGATGCATTAGGCAAGAGGGTTGAGAACATGGTTATTGCACCTCAGATCATGGACTCTTGCAAGAATTGTTTGAATGTCAGTTCTCACTTTTTGAGCAAAAAGGAATAGATGACAAAGAAACCAGTAGTGTCAGTTCCCAAGATAACCTCCAGTCTTTCTTGAATGTCATGGGACTAAAAGAGAAAGCAATTGTTGCTGACTCAGATAATGTTCATTCTTTGAAATGGAACTTGGGGCTTATTTCGGTTCTGATACTAATCCCACTACTCTCCAGAAGAGGAAGAAGTCTAAAGACAGTAAATGTGATTTTTTTGTCTTGGAGACGTGTTTGGTAGAGAATGATGATTCTGCCTGGATATTTGATTCAGGTGCTACTAATCACGTAAGTTCGGATTTAGTTCCTGGAAAAATTTAGTAGATGGAGAGTTGACTCTTCGAGTCGGTACTAGTGAGGTATTTTCAGCTATTGCTGTAGGTAGGTTGAAGTTATTTTTTGATAAGAAACATTATCTGTTACTAGTTAATGTTTATGTAGTTCCTCATATCAAGAGGAACTTAATTTTAGTTTCCTTTTATGAGAATAAAGTGTTTATTTTCAAGAATGGTATGGAGATTGGTTTTGGTTCAATGGAAAATAACTTGTATATACTAAGGTCGTTAGTTATAAAAGCCTTGCTTAATACTGAAATGTTCAAAACAACGATAACTACAAAAAGACCAAAGGTTTCTCCTAAGGAAAACACCCATATTTGACATCTAAGGTTAAGTCACATCAACCTCAATAGGATTTTGAAGTTGGTAAAATGTGGACTTCTAAATGGTTTAGAAGAAAACTCCTTGTTGGTATGTGAATCATGCCTTGAAGGCAAGATGACCAAACGACCTTTTACTGGAAAGGTTATAGACCCAAGGAAACCTTGGAGCTTATACATTCAGACTTCTGTGGTCCAAAGAGTGTTAGAGCTTGAGATGGGTATGAATATTTCATCTCTTTCATAGATGATTATTCAAGATATGGGTATCTATACCTAATGCAACATAACTCTGACGCCCTTAAAAAGTTTGAGGAGTATAAGGCTGAAGTTGAAAACGTGTTAGGTAAGAAGACAAAAACACTACGATCTGATCGTGGTGGAGAGTATATGGACCTAGAATTCAAGAACTATATGTGGAACATGAAATCACATTCCAACTCTCAACCCCAAGTACACCTCAGCAGAATAGTGTATCAGAAAGGAGAAACAGAACCCTGTTGGACATGGTTCGGTCTATAATGAGTTATGCTCATCTTCTAGACACATTTTAGGGGTTTGCATTGGAGACTGCATGTTTTATTTTGAACAATGTTCCCTTGAAAAGTGTTTTTGTAACACCTTTTGAGCTGTAAGAGGCCGTAAAGTTAGTTTACGCTACTTCAGGATTTGGGGATGTCCGACTCACGTGCTTGTGGCTAACCCTAAAAAGTTGGAACCACATTTGAAAGTTTGTGTCTTTGTAGGCTACCCCAAAGAAATGAGGGGTGGATACTTCTATGATTCAAGTGAGAATAAGGTGTTTGTGTCGATAAGTGCTATCTTCTTGGAAGAAGACCACATCAGGGATCATAAACCACGAAGTAAGCTTATTTTACATGAGATTTCTAGTGAGACTACTAAGAGTTCAACAAGAGTTGTTGAACAGACTGATAGATCAATAAAAGTTGTTGATGTCCATTCATCTAGTCAACCATCTCAAGAGTTGAGATTGCCTCGACGTAGTGGGAGGGTTGTGAACCCACTTGAACGTTACATAGGTTTGACTGAAGCCCAAAACATCATGTCTGATGATGGAGTTGAGGATCCATTGTCTTATAAGAAAGCAATGAAGGATGTTGACTAAGATGAGTGGATTAAAGCCTAGACTTAGGAAATAGAGTCTATGTACTTCAATTCTATTTGGGAACTTATGGATCAGCCTATTGGGGTAAAACCTATAGGGCGTAAGTGGATCTACAAGAGAAAACGAGGTTTAGATGGAAAGGTGCAGACCTTTAAGGCTAGGCTCGTGGCAAAGGGTTATACGCAGGTCGAGGGAGTGGACTATGAGGAAGCTTTCTCACTTGTTGTGAAAAAGTCAGTCTTATACAATAAATAGCATTATAAAGTAAGAGTGACTTATTTCTTGGTCTGGTCTAATGCAAACTCATTGCATAGGACACCCCCACTCATCATGTCATAACATGTACAAATTAGGATCACATAGTATGTCGCACTTTACAACTCTTTGTAACAACTACAGAGTAGGCCACATCCAATGGTGTTACCAGAATAAGGTACCCAACCTTATTCATGTACCATAGATCATTTTGACTATTTACTCGAATGTGATCCACTCTTATGTCTCTGTATAAAGTTCAAGTACTCATACAATAGTCATGGGTCTTAGTTTATTGGATTTAGACTTTCATACAATTTATGAAATCAATAATAAATCTATTGATTATAGAAAATGTTTATCTCTTAACAAATTGCGAGTTTTAGGACATAAAACCCAAAAATACTCCCACTTGGACTAAAACTCCAGTGGATCAATATATACAAATATATACAATGTTGTGTTTACAAGGAGAGAATAAAATGTACAAATACAATAAACTAGGGCATTACAATACCCATAAATTCTCCCACTTGCCCTAGTGATACAAAACTCATAGTCCTAGTCCTGCTAGGTGGCCCTCGAACACTTTAGCCGAGACAACCTTTGTAAATGGATCAGCTAAATTGTCTTATGAAGCAATCTGGGTGATGATGACGTCTCCTCGGTGTACAATCTCCCTGATGAGATAGTACTTCCATTCGATATGCTTCCCTCTTTTATGGCTTCGTGGTTCCTTTGAATTTGCAACTGCTCCACTGTTGTCACAATAGAGAGTGACAGGCAGGTGCATATTAGGAACTACTTCCAGATCTATCACGAACTTTCTGAGCCATACTGCTTCTTTTGCTGGTTCATTTGTAGATACATACTCAGCTTCCATCGTGGAGTCAGCAATATAACTCTACTTGATGCTTCTCCATACAACTGCTCCTCCGTTTAGAGTGAATACAATCACCGAAGTTGATTTCCTCGAATCAATATCGATCTGAAAGTCAGAATCGGTATATCCAGTAAGGATCAGATCCTTAGCACCATACACCAGCATATAATCTCTCGTTCTTCGAAGATACTTGAGAATGTTTTTAACAACAGTCCAATGATTTGAAAGAAATCAAATATGAGATTTCCACGAGCAGCGGAACAAGATTATTCCAAATTACAATCATGAAAGAACATATATTTACAGCGACTTCTAAACAAGCGGTTATACAATTCAAATGTAGAAATTACAGCATGAACAATACAAATGCATAAAGAGATCAAACTCTACACACAATAGCAGAAGCATCTCCATGCTCTGTTGCGCACAAACGTTCGAACAACAGTAGCCTCGAACACCCGATCTACACGACCGCAACACCGCACGAACACAGCATGAACACTTCGCGCTCGTCCTCAACGACCTCCTCAGTCACGAACTCCTCTGCAACACGAACAACTTCCACAGCACCATGAACGACCTCTAGAAAACCTCGACGATGCTGAGTTGAGTCTGACACCACCAACAAGGCTACCTTGGTATTCTCGGTGTGAGAATCTAGAGGGTGGGCTCTGTTCGGACTTTGTATGAGGTAGACGAAAGAGGAAACAACGCTCGCATACACGACTGGACAAGTGGGAGATGGCGGAGACCTATCGTATAGGTCGATGCCCAATCGTTTAGATAAAGCTAAGCGATCGTCTAGCAAAAGCTATGCGATCGTTTAGCTCATCGTTTAGCTCGGTCTGTCGCCTACAGACTCTACACGATCGTTTACCTTGGGCTAGTGATCATCTAGCAAAACTAATACTACATGATCGCTTAGCTCGCCACTGCACGATCGTTTAGCTCACCCAGCCGTCATTTAGTAAATCCGAATTTACTTGACGACTTCATGAGTTTCTTTTGCACGAGAGAGAAAACTCATAGAAAACTTTTTAGCGTTTGAAAATAGGAAAACCATTTTCCTTTTAAACTCACGGTTACCATGATTCCAATAACCACCCACTCACTTGGTTATTAAAGAAAAAGAATTAATTATCCAATAATTAATATTAATATAAATATAAATGATAACCAACTTATCATACTATATTTATAACCTATAGTTTTAATATTTCATCTCATGAAACATATAAACCATAGTTCTTTTTCTATTCCATGGTACTTAATGTAAATGTCATTTACATCAATCTTCCACTAGATGTATCTTATACATCATACCGAATATATCATATATAATCAAAATACCTCTTGAACATTTCAAATAAACACCAAGAACTGATCCTCAACTAAATCCATTGAGCTACCAAGGGGACCTCATGGACCTGTAGCTCGAAGCTCCAATAATATGTGAATAACTGACTAAACTCTTTAGTCACGGGATCCACCATCCGTTAACTACTAGGCACTCCATTAAAGACTGACAGTTGAACTCTCCATACCACAAATATATTATGTGTCCATCTTAGCTAATGAACAGTGCGACAACCCTTCACAGATCGCTCGTAAATACAGCTGGGTCAATAACCGTTATGCCCCTAAAGTTACATCTGTCTCCTTAAGTACCACTGATCTCTCTAATGAATATAAGTCATAGTCCTACTATGACTGAGTCTTCTCTTCCAAAGAGAAGTTGTGGCCATGATGTCATGCAGAAATGCATGTGAATTTAACGAACAAATAGAGTTACTATGACTAATGAATATAAGTCATAGTCCTACTATGACTGAGTCATCTATCTAATGAACATTTGTTGGCCACGAATTTAACGAACAAATAGAGTTATTTATAATATTTAAATATGATTTAAATATTAATGATATGAATAGGGATTCATATCGTTTTTTAGAAAAATCGGGACAAGTGGGAAAAAATAATATTATTTTATATTACAATAATATTATATTTAATTAAATTAATTAAATATTAAATTATTTTTATTTATTTAATTATTTAATTATTTTTTAAATTAAAAATCAATTTTAATTCGATTTTTGGAAATTCATTGAAAAATTGATTTTAAAATTAATTTTTGAAGATTGGATTTTCCCACTAATTTTTCCACTAACTAAGCTAGGAGCTTGGTTGTCTTCTTTACAATTAACCAACAAAATAACCATTTTTTGTTGTCAAATTTTGATGCAATTGGATTGCATGACTTTAATAAATAGAGATGATTTTGGCATAAAAATGGTTAAGAATTTTGTGAAATAAAAGGTTAATTTTGCAAAATTCAATCCATTATTCATCTTCTTCCCAACCTTCATTCCTTCTCAAATTCACCACAAATTTGAGTATCCCACCATCCAATCTAATCCTAGAGAATAGTAGAGAAGACTCTTGTAGTGGTCTACAACTAAGTGGTGCTGAAATTCATCAAGAATTGAAGGATAGCTTGGAGCTTCAAGGGTAAGTGTTCTTGAAACTTTGTTTTTCCTTTTTTAATTGCATGTTTAATCCTCTAAATTGAGTATCTTAGAGTGAAAATTGATCAAATCAACTTCCGCTGCATGCTTATTTATCTTGCAATTGGTATCAGAGCTAATTAGTTTCACTCAATTTGCTTTGGTGGGGCTTAATTCATGAGATGAATGTTTATGGGAGCTAAATTGGTTTTTCTGGATTTGGCATTTTTTTTTATCCTGCATTTGTGGTCAATTGTTGTAATTAATCTGGGCGTTTTGCTCCTTTATGAGTTAGGAAGAGTCTGTATTTTTCTCGAGATTTATCGAGTTGTAATTTGGCCAAATTTCAAAGAGAACTGAGAAGTGCACATGAAGAAGGAAAACAAAGCAGAATTTTTTTTTTCTTCTGGGAGGAAGAAGAAGAAGATGAAATTGACCGGTTCAGTCAAAGTTTGATCGGCTTAACCTTTTTTGGACTGGTTCAACTCTATTTCAATCGGTTTAGCCTGTTTTCGAGGTGTTTCAAGCTGGTTCAAGCTGGTTCGAAGCGTTCAGGACTTGTTTGAGCAGTTTTTTTTTTAAAATTATTATTGTAATAATTTAGGTTTTTGCTTGCTAAAAATGCCAAAACAGGTCCAATTTAGTGTGTTTTAAATTTATTTATGCACTATGAATGTATGTTTAAGTAATTTAAATTTATTTGTGCATATAGTATGCCATATAGACTTAAATCCCCACCATAGGATAAACATGTTTCATGCATTTTATGTATGTTATAAATGTTATAATGTATTTTATGCATGATTATTTAATTTCATGAGTGTTAATATAATTAGTAATATTAATTAATGAAATGTATATATATGTTATGGTTTTTTGAATTGTTTATTTTATAATTGTTATAAAATAAATTAGAATTTTAAAATCTATAACAAGGATAATTGCATGTTCACCTAGGGTAAAACTGGTGCAACTCAAATAAACCTCTTTTAATAGTTAAAATTAGGTCGATATCGTGTAAGTGTTTACAAAACTCACCCAACAAAATTCTGTCTAAGGCTGGAGGTATTTAAGTTGACGGTTTACGGAACACCTCCTACCTGGGGATATAGTTGGCGTCTGAGTTGAGTTAACCCGATTTTATGAGCATGCGAGAGCGGTGTAAAGTGAGTTAAAATGATTTAAATCACTTAAACATCATAAGTTAATACAAACCAGTATAAACGTTATACTTGGATTGTTCACCTAAACTTAGGTTGTATATATTTAGTCGGAATATAACCAAGTATAAACCCAATTAAATTACAACACTTCAGTGGGAGATTAATAATGTATACGATACATTATCATTAGGTCTCACGTCCCTAAGATTTCACAACGTGAGATCCCATGCTCGGCTTCGAGTTGCTATTTGGGCAACCTCCCTTCGGAAAGTGTTTTCATGGGTCAATAACAAGGTGAATAGGGGAAGTAGTTCATAGTAAGTGGGTGAAGGGTGTGTGTCAACACATCCTACGGTCTCTTCTATTAGGTCACACCATGAGATTTCTATGTTGCATCTGCTTGGCATTTATAGGCGCCTATCTCTTCAGAGGGTTTGTAACATAGGATTCGGAACTCCGTGAACTCCAAAAATGGATAGAGTTACTTAGGTCCATTTTCAAGCAATTTTTTCTCCTTCGAGGGCTTGTTTTGATTTTGATCTTTGTGATTCGAAAATGGAGGGTATACACTTACAAGACTTACTAAGTGTTAGTAAAGTTCTTGACCAAAGAAACGGTAACTAAATACTATAAGAATAAGATTTATTTTAGTATTAGTATTTAGTCAAGAGTATCTTAATTCAGTGAAGGAATGGTAGACTGCCCTTCGGTAGAGGCCATTCTGACTCACTGAAGTATCGTTGCAAAATAGATAATGAAATATGGGTACATTATTACTTGCTAAATCAGTTGGATTAATATTCAGAGTAAATTCACTAATTAAACTTGTTCATTTCTTTCAGCAATGAGTACATCTATAGTTCAAATATTAGCTTCCAAGAAACTTAATGACGATAACTATGGAACTTGGAAATCTAATTTAAACACTATACTAGTTATCGACGATCTGAGGTTTATTTTAATGGAGGAATGTCCTCCAGTTCCTGCTAAGAATGCGAACCGAACTGTTCGGGACGTTCATGACAGATAGACTAAGGCTAATGAAAAAGCCAAAGTCTATATTTTGGCAAGTATATCAGATATACTATCCAAAAAGCATGAAAAAATGGTCACCGCTAAGGAGATCATGGACTCACACCAAGCCCTATTTGGACAACCATCCTCCTCGGCTTTGCATGATGCTATCAAATATATTTACAATTGTCGGATGAAAGAAGGAACGAATGTTAGGGAACATGTTCTGGACATGATGGTCCACTTCAATATCGTGGAAGTAAACGGGGCTGTCATGAACGAGAAGAGCCAAGTAGGGTTCATCATGGAGTCTCTTCCGAAGAGCTTTTTCCAGTTCAGAACTAATGCCATGATGAACAAAATAGATTATAATCTTACCACTCTTCTCAATGAGTTACAGATTTACCAGTCCTTATTGAAAAATAAAGGTTCTGAGGTAGAGGCAAATGTTGCTACTACCTCAAAGAGGAGATTCCAAAAGGGATCTACCTCTGGAAATAAATCTGTCCCAAAGAATAAAGGTATTCAGAAGAAGAAAGGAAAAGGGAAAGGGAAAACACCTCCTACTACTACTACAAGAGGCAAAAAGCCCGTTGCAGAGAAAGGAAAATGTTTCTACTGCAACGGTGATGGGCACTGGAAAAGGAACTGCCCAAAGTACCTTGCCGATAAGAAGGCTGGAAAAGAGAATCAAGGTAAATACGATTTACTGGTTCTAGAAACATGCATAGTTGAGAATAATGATTCTACTTGGATACTGGATTCAGGAACCACTAATCATGTTTGTTCTTCTTTTCAGGAAACTAGTTCCTGGAAACAACTAGGACATGGTGAGATAACTCTTCGGGTTGGATCAGGGGAGCATCTCAGCTTTGGCAGTGGGAGATGTAAAGTTATTTTTTGGAAATAGATATATATACTTAGAAAATGTTTGTATGTACCCTCTTGCAAGAGGAATTTAATATCTATTTCTTGTTTGATTGAACATATATACAAAGTTTCTTTTGAAATTAATGAAGCGTTCATTACTAAAAGAGGTGTACAAATTTGTTCTGCAAACTTAAATAATAACTTATATAAGTTAAAACCAACCAGAGTTAAGGCTATTTACAATACTGAAATATTTAAAATAGCCGAAACTCAAACAAAATGGCGACGCGTTTCTCAAAGTACTTATCTTTGGCACTTAAGATGGTCACATTAATCTCAATAGGATTGAGAGATTGGTTAAGAATGGACTTCTAAACAAGTTAGAAGATAACTCTCTACCACCATGTGAGTCTTGTCTCGAGGGAAAAATGACAAAGAGATCTTTTACTGGAAAAGACCTTCGAGCCAAAGAATCCATAGAACTCGTGCATTCAGACCATTGTGGACCAATGAATGTAAAGGCTCGAGGAGGATATGAATATTTCATCAGATTTATTGATGATTATTCAAGGTACGGTTATATTTACCTAATGAATCATAAATCTGAAACCCTTGAAAAGTTCAAGGAATTTAAGATCGAGGTTGAGAACCAATTAGGTAAAACTATTAAAACACTTTGATCTGATCGAGGTGGAGAGTATATGGATTTAAAATTCCAGGACTATATGATAGAACATGGAATTAAGTCTCAACTTTCTGCACCTAGTATGCCACAGTAGAACAGTGTATCTAAAAGGAGAACCAGAACCTTGTTAGACATAATTCGTTCGATGATGAGTTACGCATCGTTGCCTAACTCGTTTTGGGGATTCGTAGTGGAGACTGCGGTTTATATTTTGAATAATGTTCCCTCTAAGAGTGTTTCAGAAACACCCTATGAGTTATGGACAGGGCATAAAGCTAGTTTACGTCACTTCCGGATCTGGGATTGCCTAGCACATGTGTTGGTGAAAAATCCTAAAAAATTGGAACGTCGTTCAAAATTATGCCTATTTATAGGATACCCTAAAGAAACGAGAGGTGGGCTATTTTATGATCCTCAAGATGAAAAGGTAATTGTATCAACAAATGCCACATTCCTAAAGGAAGACCACATACGTGATCATAAACCACGCAGTAAACTAGTATTAGAAGAGATTTCAAAAAATGCTACAAATAGATCAACAAGAGTTGCTAATCAAACTGGCCAATCAACAAGAGTCGTTGATAGACCAAGCACATCTAGTCCATCACGTCAATTTCAAGAGTTGAGAGAGCCTCGACATAGTGGGAGGGTTGTTGGAAAGCCTAACCGCTATATAGGTTTATCTGAAACCGAAGTCAGCATACCTGATGATGGCTTAGAGGGTCCATTGACCTATAAACAGACAATGAATGATGTTGATCGAGATCAGTGGGTTAAAGCCATGGACCTTGAAATGGAGTCTATATACTTCAATTCAGTCTGGGAACTTGTAAATCAACCAGATGAGGTAAGACCTATCGGTTGTAAATAGATTTACAAACGTAAATGAGACCATATGGGGAAGGTACAGACCTATAAAACCCGATTAGTAGCAAAGGGTTATACCCAGGTAGAAGGGGTAGACTATAAAGAAACCTTCTCACCTGTTGCTATGATAAAATCAATAAGGATACTCTTATCCATTGCCACTTTTTATAATTATGAAATTTGGCAAATGGATGTCAAGACTGCCTTCCTAAATGGCAATCTTGAAGAGAATATCTACATGGTCCAACCAGAAGGGTTCATAGAACTGGGTCAGGAGCAAAAGGTTTGCAGGCTGAATAGATCCATTTATGGATTAAAACAGGCATCTAGATACTGGAATATGAGATTTGATGCTGCAACCAAATCTTATGGCTTTGAAAAAAACGTTGATGAACCTTGTGTATACAAAAGGATCATCAACTCCACTGTAGCATTTCTTGTTCTATATGTAGATGATATCTTACTTATTCGAAATAATGTAGGATACCTTACCGACATTAAGAATTGGCTAGCAACTCAATTTCAAATGAAAGATATGGGAGAAGCTCAGTATATTCTCGGGATCCAAATAGTTCAGAACCGCAAGAACAGAACGCTAGCTATGTCTCAAGCATCTTATATAGACAAAGTGTTGTCTAGGTTTAAGATGCAGGATTCCAAGAGAGGTCTTCTACCTTTCAGGTATGGAATACATTTGTCAAAGGAACAATGTCCTAAAACACCTCAAGAGGTTGAGGATATGAAACGGGTTCCCTAAGCATCAAATGACGGGAGTCTGATGTATGCAATGCTATGTACATGACCAGACATTTGTTTTGCAATAAGAATTGTCAGTAGGTATCAGTCCAATCCCGGGTTTGCACATTGGACTGCCGTTAAGAATATCCTCAAGTATCTAAGGAGACCGAGGAACTATGTGCTTGTGTATGGAAATAAGGATTTGATCCTTGCCGGATACACTGATTCCGATTTTCAAACCGATATAGACTCAAGGAGATCTACTTCGGGATCGGTATTCACTCTTAACGGAGGAGCAATAGTGTGGAGAAGTATTAAGCAGAGTTGCATTGCCGACTCCTGAATGGAAGCAGAATATGTTGCTACATGCGAGGCAGCCAAAGAAGTAGTATGGCTTAGAAAGTTCCTGAATGATCTGGAAGTTGTTCCAGACATGCATCTGCCAATCACTTTACATTGTGATAACAGTGGGGCAGTAGCGAACTCCAAAGAACCAAGAAGCCATAAGCACGGAAAGCATATTGAGCGCAAATACCATCTCATCAGAGAAATTGTGCAAAAAGGAGACGTTATTGTGAGACAAATAGCATCTGAGCACAACATTGCTGATCCATTTACAAAGGCCCTCCCGGCTACTGTTTTTTAGGGCCACCTGAAGAGTTTAGGACTATGAGTAGAATAAATAGGGCAAGTGGGAGAAATTAAAATTGTGGGTATGGGATGCCCTAGTTTATTGTATTTAGATTTCTCTTCCTGTACTCAACTTTGTTGTAACCCACTAGGAGTTTTAGTCCAAGTGGGAGTTTGTTGGGTTGTATGTCCTAAAACTCGTAGTTTTTGTAAATAAGTGAATTTTAGTACATATGAAGTTATTCAAGTGAATTAATTGTTTATTCTAAATCCAATTAAACTACGAACCCTTGGCTATTATTATGAGTACTTGGACTTTATGTGGAGACATAAACAGGATCAAAGTTCGAGTAAGTAGCCTAAATAGTCTATAGTATATGGATCAGGTTGGGTACCTCTTCCTGGAGACACTATTGAATACGGCCCGCTTCATGATTGTTACAAATGTTGTAAGGTGTCATAAATGAAGTGATCCTGATTTGTTCATGTAGAGACATGTGAACTGGGGTATTCTACATAATAAGATTGTGTAAGACTGACCCTGAAATAATCACTATTACGTATTAACACCGTTTACGATTAACACTGATTAATTTCACTTAACGATGACCTAGATAACTTGATCTGAATCTTGTGCTATCTATGAACTCCTGTTTATTCACAATTATCCCTTGATCTGCATAGGTGAGAGTAAGCTCAATAGCACTGCTCAATATTCCTCCCACTTTCAAGGATAAGACCGGGTAGATAGCTGTGGGCATAGAATTTGCAAGACGGAATTCACTTCTACCCAACTTAGGGATAGTAGAAAGGTTTTTCTCTTAAGTGTTGTTACCGGGTCTTGAACAAGGGGCCTCATCCTCTCACTGGCCCGAGAGGGAATGGATTTAGTGATTAAATCCTAAATCAATTGTTCATTAGAGGGACAGTGGTACTTAAGGAGAAAAGATGTAACTCAAAGGTAAATCGGTAATTAACCTAGCTGAAGTTATGAACGACCTATGAAGGATTGACTTATCCATGACGGTTATATCAAATGGACACAAATATATCTACGATGAGGAGAATGCAGCTACGGGCTTTAGTGGAGTGTCCCGTTAGTTAACGAATGTTGGTTAACTAGGTTAAAGAGTTTGGCCAATTAATCTCGGATCGTTGGAGCTCATGATCTGTAGGTCCATTGGGTCCCTCTACTAGCTCATAAATGGACTAAAATCTTAGATAGTGTGGTGAATGAGTTTGAACCGTTCAAATCTTGGCTTAAGGAATGAAAGTAAGATATATACGATATATCGACATTTAATTACGAATTTAACGGACAAATAGAGTTAATTATAATATTTAAATATGATTTAAATATTAATTATATGAATAGGGATTCATATCGTTTTTTTAGAAAAATCGGGACAAGTGGGAAAAAATAATATTATTTTATATTAAAATAATATTATATTTAATTAAATTAATTAAATATTAAATTATTTGTATTTATTTAATTATTTTTTTAAAATTAAAAATCAATTTTAATTCAATTTTTGGAAATTCATTGAAAATTTGATTTTTGAAGATTGGATTTTCCCACTAATTTTCCCACTAACTAAACTAGGAGCTTGGTTGTCTTCTTCACAATTAACCAACAAAATAACCATTTTGTGTTGTCAAATTTTGATGCAATTGGATTGCATTTTATTCTTTAATAAATAGAGATGATTTTGGCATAAAAATGGTTAAGAATTTTGTGAAATAAAAGGTTAATTTTGCAAAATTCAATCCATTGTTCATCTTCTTCCCAACATTCATTCCTTCTCAAATTCACCACAAATTTGGATCCCACCATCCAATCTAAGCCTAGAGAATAGTAGAGAAGACTCTTGTGGTGGTCTACAACCAAGTGGTGCTGAAATTCATCAAGAATTGAAGGAGAATTTGGAGCTTCATGGGTAAGTGTTCTTGAAACTTTGTTTTTCCCTTTTTAATTGCATATTTAATCCTCTAAATTGAGCATCTTAGAGTGAAAATTGATCAAATCAACTTCCGCTGCATGCTTATTTATCCTACATGCTAGAGTGCTAGTTTTAGTAATTTTAACTCATTAAACCTGAGTTGAAGATAATTAATAATTTTTTCCCAGGGGTTTTGAATTGATTAAGAAGATATCATGTAAGAAACAGTAGTGTTCATTATTTACTATTCAGTTCTTATTTAATTTTCATTTATTTTCTGTAACGCTATCAATGCATCCATGTAGCTTGTTGGTAAATAAGAAAAAAAAAATCTCATTCAAGATAGTTTTGCTGATATTGTTGGGATATGCCTAGAAGAATTTTTTACTACCAAAGGCATAAGGATGAGCACTGCTCTTTTGATACATTACATTATTCCTTTGTTATGTAGTTGAAATTTCTCCTGCGCCCACCTTCTACACACAATTTAAGGGTTGAAGCATTTACCAAAATAAACCTTGGCACTGGTAAATTTAATCAAGTGTAGGTCTAGGCTTCCTTTTTTCTGCATTCTCTGAGTCTATTTTTTCGGTTGCTGCTGTTTTGAGGCACAAGGCCCTTGTATATTCTACACTAACAAAATCTTTTGTTTTCTACCAAAAGTCTAATGTTTGTGGTGTCTCTTATTTAAAGAAAATTTTCACTCATTTAACTGTTTTTTCAGGCGACGTTGCAAGTAGGTGATGTTGTCAAATGCTGCATCAAGAAGATTGCTTATTTTGGTATCTTTGTAGAGGTAAATAGAAGAGTTTCTTGTTTTTCTTACACTAAAATGGTATGTCAGCATGATATGGTGCATACTTCTAAAAATATGGTCAATAAAGAAATTGTTGATGGTTCATTTTCAGATTAGGAATGGACATTCTTTGCTTTAAGTTGCTCTTTTAGACATATTTACTTGTAGTAATGTTTATGCATGTGTTCTAAAATGTTGAGTTTTTCCTCCACCATGTTGATATAGATTGAAGGAGTGCCTTCTTTGATTCATCAAACAGAAGTTTCCTGGGATGTTATTTTAAACCCTGCATCATACTTTAAAATTGGTCAGGTATTTGCCATCACGATTCGCCAAATATGCTAATTTCTATTTTATTCACTAAAGTTCTTAGAGAAAAATTTACTACCATCATGATTACTTTCATTAAAAGATCATCTAACGATTCACACATTATTAGATGCTAATTCAAATATGACCCTAACCTCTCAACTCTCTCCAAATCCAAATTATAGAGTAAGGAAATGAGAGTTCATTCCATGTAACAATATTGTGGTAAGATCATGACCATACCCTGTTTAAGAGATTGGAGAACTCTCCCACCCTATGTTTAAGAGTCAAGTGGTAACCTCTCTGCTTAAAATAAGGTTCACTATATATATATTAGTTTATTCAGTATTACTTTACACAAGAAATTGGGTTGGGGGAAGGAGGAGACAGGGATCATGCCTGCTCATATGGAGGGGGAACATGGCCACAAACCAATAAGTTACCTGTGGAACCTCATATTTCAAACTTCCAGTTTAATATTTTTTTTTCGATTTAATTGTCTCCATATCTTTGTTTTGTAGGTTGTAGAGGCAAAAGTGGGCAGTGGGCTGATGTAGAATCTCTCGTTTCCAAATTCCCAGATGATAGTTTCAATCCTACGCCTCGAGTGTTTAACCAAGTCATTCAGTTCTTCCTAGGAGAAATTATTTTTACACTTCTCTCAAGGTTTTTACTCCTAGGAGAAATTATTCAATAGAATTCACCCTATAACCTTTTGCCAGCATCGTTAGGATGGTAACTCTGTGAAAGATAAAGATGCCTTGTTGGAATAAAAGGGTTAATTGGGTACTGTTTATGTCAGCTAAGGACATTGTTCATTCCTGTAAAAACTTGTTGGAGAACTTGCCACTCACTTAACACACATTATGCAGAATGATTAACTTATATTGTTGCTTAGATGTTGGTATGTCAGGAATTAGCACCTGAACTTCCATGCAACTTGTAATCAGTGCAAATGTTTGATATTTATTGACTTAATAGTAACATTATGCTGATGTATTATTCTGTACTTTGGCAGGTGAGAACAGCCATTGCTGATGCCACAAAAGCGGAAATGCGTGCGAAGAAATGGCTTTTGATTATGTCAAGGGACTGCAACCGCTTTCGTAAAATAATGGCTTTTGTATATTTGAAATCTACATATTATATTGTGCAGCTGATGGTTGAGACATCTTTGAATAAAGAAACAATGAAATCAATTATCTTAACTTGCACCAACAAGGTAGAGTAGCCAGTTTCTTGAGTTTTGTTTTAAAATCAGATGGTAAAATAGCCCAATATTTCTGCAGACATGCATAACATTTTTTTTTTTGGTTTAAATTTGTGTAGTAAAAGCTTTGCAGGGGTGCTTGAAAGAGTTGGAGTAAACGTTGGAATAGTTTTATAAAAAGGAAAGACACATACAGATTTATTTGTCCAGGTGAGAGTAAAACATTTTTTTATGCTTCTCTTGGTGCTGTAATAAAAGTAAATTGCATTACCCTTCTGCGTTTAACAATGCGGAATAGCTAAACCGTTTGGATTTCTTGTTTAGGCTTTCAGGTATTGCTTCAACCATTTGAATAATTGGATCTCGTCTACTGATTTATTGTTGGATGTTTAGATTTTGTTATTGCTCCATAGAACTACATATTGGATTTGTGATATGTTTCCATTTGTTAGGTATTTTATTCATTGTTAACTTTTCCTTATATATATGTTTAAAAATGTGTCTTTGCCGCATTTGTCTTAAATCTTTAGAAGACGATGTGTCACTGTTGTTGTGTTGTATCTATGTTTCATATTCGTATCCCTACTTCTTAGCTTAGAAGACGATCTTTAAAAATTTTCATATTTGATGTTTTGATAAAAATGATGATATCTTGAAGGCTTGTTTCTTAAAACATTCGCAGTGGCCGCCGATGAGGTTTCCTTCTGTTGTGAACTCTTTTGGAAATACTTTTTAATTTTGTATATTTGTGTTGATGCCATTTTTCTAAGGGTTTCTTTTTCCAATATATGCTACCATCTTGGAATGTCTGATTCGAAATGGCCCCGATCAGCGAGACTTCAACTTTCCTGGGAACAGTCGCATACATGCATTAAATAACAATACCTGTTGACCTTCGGTGAATGTCCGGTTATTGATGCGGTCGTCATGCTATTTCTTCGTTTTCTCCTTGTATATCTTGGCATTTTCATAGGCATCCCTTCGCCATTCGACCAGTTGATTCAAATGCAGCTTCCAGACTTTCCCCCCCACTAGCTAAGTCAAACCTCAGCTTCTTGCATGCCCACATCGCCTTGTGTTCCAACTTAAGTGGCAGATGACAAGCTTTCCCGAAGACCAAGGTGTACGGAGTCATGCCAATTGGTGTTTTGTAGGCAGTTCTGTAAGCCCATAGTGCTTCATCAAGCTTGGGTGACCAATCCCTCCTGGCAGTATTAACTACCTTCTCCAAGATAATTTTGATCTCTCTGTTAGAAAACTCTGCCTGCCCATTAGTCTGTGGGTAATAAGCAATTGCAACTCGATGGCTGACGTTGAATTTAGTCAACAGGTTAGCAATTATGCGGTTGATAAAGTGAGAGCCCTCATCGCTGATTAAAGCCCGTGGCGTCCCATATCGAGCGAAAATGTTTTTCTTCAGAAACTTTGCCACAGTGGTTGCGTCATTCTTGGTACATGCGATGGCCTCAACCCATTTTGATACATAATCAACTGTAACCAGAATGTATTGATGACCTTTGGATGGTGGAAACAGGCCCATGAAGTCAATTCCCCAAACATCGAATAATTCAACTTCTAAGATTGACATAAATGGCATTTCATTTCTTTTAGACATATTCCCTGTCCTTTGACACCTGTCACATTGTACAACATGGGCATGGGCATCCTTGAATAGAGTTGGCCAAAAGTAGCCGCACTGTAAGACTTGTGATGTAGTCCTTTGCCCCCCAAAATGTCCTCCATATGGAGACTCATGACAGAGCTCTAAAATGTGCTTGGCTTCATGCTCAGGAAAGAATCGACGTATTAAATGATCAGGTCCTTGTCGATATAGGAATAGATCGTCCAGAAATAAAATTTTACGTCATGTCTTAGCTTCTTCTTCTGCTGGTATGTATAATCATCCAGTAGACCACAAACTATGAAGTTTACTATGTTCGCATACCAGGGAACATTAATGTCTACTGCCATTAGCAGCTCATCGGGGAATCTTTCTTCAATATCTTTTTCTGTCCCTTGAACCTCGCAATTTTCCAATCTTGACAAATGATCTGTGACTTGGTTCTCGGTGCTCTTCCAGTCTTTCATTTCTAGGTCAAACTCTTGCAGGAGCAACACCCACTATATCAATCTCAGTTTTGCATCCTTCTTCATCATTAGATATTTAATCGTAGAATGATCCGTTTACACCACCACTTTTATTCCGTTTAAGTATTGTCGGAACTTCTCTAGTGAAAATACTACTACAAGCATTTCCTTTTCTGTGGTCATATAGTTCTCCTGCGCGTCGTTCAGTGTTTTGCTCGCATAATAAATAGGATGCAACACCTTTTCCCTACGCTGACTCAAAACTGCACCTATAGCATATCCACTAGCATCACACATTAATGCAAATGGGTGTGTGCAATCGGGTGCAATCAAAATTGGTGTGGAGATTAGTGCCTCTTTCAAGGTGTTAAATGCCTTGGTGCAGTCATCATCAAAATTATACTCTCGATCAGCTTCTAGAAGCACACTTAAGGGTCTTGTGATCTGGGAAAAGTTGCGAATAAATCTTCTATAAAATCCTGCATGTCTCAGAAAGCTCCTAAGTGTCTTTACATTCACAGGTGGGGGTAATTTGGAAATTGCGTCGATTTTTGCTTGATCGACTTCCAATCCTGCTTTGGAGATTTTGTGACCCAAAACTATTCCTTCTTCCACCATAAAGTGGCATTTCTCCCAGTTCAGGACAAGATTTATTGCCACGCATCTCTTCAAGACTTTTTCGAGATTAATCAAATAGAAGTCATAATTACTGCCGAAGACTGAGAAATCATCCATGAATACCTTGACTGACTCTTCCAAGTAATCTGAAAATATTGCCATCATGCAACGTTGGAAGGTGCCTGGTGCATTACAGAGTCCAAATGGCATGCGTCGGAATGCGAACGTACCAAATGGGCACGTGAAGGTTGTCTGTCTTGGTCCTCCGGTGCAATTGCTATTTGGTTATACCCTGAATAGCCACCAAGAAAATAGAAAAATTCATTCCCAGTAAGTCTATCTAACATCTGATCAATGAATGGGAGTGGAAAGTGGTCCTTTTTAGTGGCCAAATTCAACTTGCGATAATCCATGCAGATTCTCCATTTCGTAGTTGTCCTTGTGGGAACCAATTCATTCTTGTCATTAGTGATGACTGTCATCCCCCCTTTCTTCGGAACACATTGCACTGAGCTCACCCAACTGCTATAAGATATCGGGTAGATGACACCGGCATCCAGCCACTTTACTATGTCCTTCTTTACAACCTTCTTCATGGCAGGGTTCAAGCTGCGTTGCCTTTCTTATGATCTATTCTTTCCTTCTTCCACACGAATCTTATGCATGCAATATGAGGGACTGATTCCTCGAATATCTGCCAAGGTCCATCCTAAGGCTTTTGCGTTATTTCTTAGGATCCATATGAGAACATCTTCTTTCTCCTTACTCAATGATGCGGAAATAATAACTGGTAACGCGTCGTTACTCCCTAAGTAAGCATACTTTAAGTGCACCGGCAATGGTTTTAACTCTAACACAGGTGGCTTTTCTAAAGATGGCTTAATTCGCTGCGATGTTCATTCAGATAACTTGAGCGGTTCGAAATTAGATTCAGCATGAATTACGCGCAGTTCTCCTCCAATATTGTTTTACCTTCCAATCTTCCTCCTCCATTTCCTTTAGGGGTTCGTGCCACTGTTCTCTCTGCAGTTCTTTGATATATTGGCAGTTCTCTATATCTCCTGGGTACTTCAACGCATTGAGTACGTTGAACTTTACTTCTTGATCAACGACCCGAATGGTCAATTCCTCTTTCTGCACATCGATCAATGCTCGCCCTGTGGCGAGAAATGGGAGACCTAGGATGATAGGAATTTCTCTATCTACCTCATAATCCAATATAAAAAAATCTGCGGGAAGATAAACTTGTCCACCTGCACAAGAACATCTTCTATCTTGCCCTCCGGAAGCTTTATTGATCTATCAGATAGCTGTAATGTGATCGTGGTTGGCCTGGCTTCGCCGATGTCCAGCTTCTTAAAATATGACAAGGGCATCAAATTTATGCTCGCCCCTAAATCACACAGTGCGTTTCCGACCATCTTCCCACCTATGGTGCAAGGTAATGTAAGAGTCCCAGGATCCTTCATTTTAGCAGGGAGATTGTTTTGAAACAAAGCGCTACACTCATATGTTAGTGAAACTGTTTCATTTTTCCCAATCTTTCTCTTGTTGGCGAGAATATCCTTAAGAAATTTCACATAGCTCGGCATCTGCTCTAATGCCTCTATTAAGGGAATATTAATATGTAGTTGTCGAAGAACATCCAGGAACCTCTGAAACTGCTTACTATCGTCTTTCTTTTTCGGCCTGGATCGGAAAAGTGGAGGATCCCGTCGTGTTTCTTGGCCACCTTGCTGCTTGGTGAGGTCCTGTGCTTGCTGTGTGTCATTGATTGGAGGTTGCGTTGATTGAGAATTCAAGTCTTGAGAAGTTTCATCTTTTGTAGATAATCTTGCTTCTGAATTGGGGTTGCTTCCGTTATTCCATAACTGGTCATCATCAATAGTTAAATCTGTTGGTGTTGTTACCATGTCCAGTACCTTTGGTAAAATGGGGACTATTGTTCTGCCGCTCCGCAATGTCACTGCATGACATTGTTCTTTACCTTTTTTCCCCAACGTTCCTGAACTTCCCTGTTGTGTACCAGGCGTTTTCTTCTTTAATTCCCTTGCAAGCTGATCTATCTGGTCTTCTAATTCTTTGAGAGAGTCAGCTTGCGATTGACGCATCGCCTAGCTCTTTTCAATATAATGCTTTAATGATGTCTCTAGAGATGAGGTACTACAAGAGGTATCATATGCGAACAATTGGTCATATGGTTGCGTACCTTGAGAATTACTTGGGCTGCAGTCTGGGGTAGTGAAAACCGAAGGATTGCCTCAATCCTCTTGATAACTAAATTGATAGAAACTATGGCCCTCATGATTGAGGTTCTCATTCAAACCGAAAATTGGGTGACCCCCCAACCAAGGTTGTGGTTGTTGCCCCATGATTCATCATAAATAGTATATACGGGTTGTTAATCCCATGGGTAGACGTCTAGTCGATGTACCTCTCCCCATTGAGTGCAATCCATAGCGGTCACATGAGTCACCATATTAACTTGCGTTATTCCTTGGGAAAGAGTTTTCTGCTGATTAGCCACCCTCTAAAGAAGCGATGTCATCGTGGTCATTTGCTCGACCAATGCGCTCATTGTGTCTGTTGGCAAATCGGCCCTTTCTACTCTTTCTGGCTCCAAACATCTTACCTCAAGCCCATTATCAATCCATTCGTCAGAATGTCGTGATATGCGATCCAATATGTCATTTGCTTCCATATATGACTTATTCATTAATCCTCCTTCTATGGAGAAGTCGGCAACTGCTCGTGTTGATGGGTCCAAGCCATTGTAAAAGGTTTCCATCAAGATACTATCAGGAATCCCGATATGCAGACAGTTCTTTACTAACTGTCAGAATCACACCCAAGCGGTGCTCAGGGTTTCATAACTCTTTTGCTCGAAATTCAACACCTCTCTACGCCTCTTTGCGTTGACGGATGGAGGGAAGAATTTTTTCATGAACCTATCAACCAACTGTTTCCATCCATGAATTTCACCTGGCTCTAATGCTTGAGCCCACCTCTTTGCTTCATCCTGAAATGTGTACAGGAATAGATACAGTTTAAGACTTTCTTGAATTACACCAGGCATGGAGAATGCACTACACATGTCTGCGAAGTTAGTCAAATGTGCATGTGGGTCTTCTCCCTGTAATCCTCTGAATTGTCCCACATTCTGAATCATTTGAAGCATGATAGGCTTTGTTTCAAAGCTTGCATTCCCCTCAACTACTGGTCTTGAAATCCCTGGTGAAAAATTATAAAAATCTGGCACTGCATATTCCCTCATAGGGATGTTCTGGTTAGCAGCAAGAAGAATAGGATCTTGCACTGGCTCCCCCCAGGTTTCCAGTAGGTGCCGTATTTTCTTCAGCCATAATTCTTCACCAATTAATTCGGTCCTGATGAACTCTGTGCAAAGAATATACTTGATCTCTGGGTCTACTTAGAGTTACCAGATCACCCTAGCACTTCTAAGTCTGCTCTCCACGTTGAATAGTCAGTACAAAGAGATCTATCCAGCACATAACATGAAAATATTCAACATTAACCATTAAACCATTTCCCTGGCAATGGCGCCATAAACTTGTAATGCTTCTAGGATGTATGATATAAGTGCTCACAATGATGCGATACCACTTCTATTTATGCATTAATTATGGGTGTTCACGTAGTATGCCATGCGTTGTCACAAGTTTCCTTACGATGGAACCAAGTGTAATTCCACCGTAAGTTTCTCGGTGTGATCCGATGTCGAACTCGGGGAAATGGTTTAGGTTATTGCGATATGTTCATGGTATATTTGATCAGGTTTTCAATCTTTTAAAAATGAGTTTGTACAAATATGTAAATTGCGATAAAATAAAGGAAAGCAGTAAAGATGCGATAAAACATAAAAATACAATAAACCAAAGCTAGATGTTACAAGATACAAACTTCATGTACAAGATGTTGGGATTAAGGCTGGCTGTGAAAGTAGTGAAAAGACGTGGGATGCGGTGACAAGTCTTGTGGACAGAATAGAAAGAGAAAGACAAATAATACAAACAACGCAAGTTCTTAATTGGATTGAAGGTACAAATACTATTTCGCTCTTCTCTTGGCGTACACCTCTCAGTGATCGGCTGCGCTCCCACATGTATGTGGTGAAACAGAGATAAACGTAATGAACGCAAGGTTGCTTCCATGTCTAGAAGTACTACTCGTTTTAGTTAACGCACTCTTCTGACCTTCTCTCGATAGATCAGAATGACATCTTCACTTCTGCTCTCACAAGTGAAGATGTTGTCTAGCATGCTCTAGCTAAACGTATTTTATAACTTTAATATAGATTAAGTTCTTAGTGATTCATATTGCTCATCAGGGGATTAAGAAGACATCATGAAGAAAGTGACTAATGGGTGAATGGAAATAGACAGAAAATGGTAAATGGAATCTATCGAAACATTTAATATTTCTACTAAGCGTTTGATACATGATGTGTGAATGAAGAGATAAAGAAAACATGAAATACACAGTGAAAGAGAGATAGAACAGATACAAACAAGTGCCAATGTCTTGGCACATATTTGATGGAGATCTGCTTGCTGGATAGAATGGTTTTGATGGCAGTAAGAGCTTCCCCCTCAGGCTTGCTCCACCAGTAGTAGGGTTATTTGCACAGAGCTTCGATCGGGTGTATGGCAGGTCGGATCTGAGATTCACCTCTCGACCTTATCTCGTTTTCTTCCTGGATTTCTTCTCTTAAGTACTCAGCTTAGCCTTTTCTCTAAAAAATTTTGTAGCATTTAGCCCAATATCAAATAGTATCCTTTTCTCTGAAATCAATGGGGTATTTATAGGTGCAGATCTTCGACTCTGGCCTTGTGGTCCCCACTTGATTGTCATGGTAATTCCAAAGATGGAGGGATATTATTCCTTCTTTTATGCAATCAGGCCATCAATTCTGCACAACCGTTAGTTGTACACGTGTCTTAATCCTCCGCTCTTGCGTTGCTCAGTTGCATCTTTCAACCATAGGTTCGCATGCGGTGTTTGTTTTACAACTGCATGCGATTGAAGCATAGCTCTGGATCGACTATCGCATTGCGCCGTCATTGCGGTGATCGTCTCTTCATGATTGATCAACGGGTGCAATGTGACAGAGATGCGTTGATTAGTCTCTCATGAGACTTGAGCGCAAGCGGTGACTTAGTCTCCTACAAAACATTGTAAAGTTCAGCTTGTCTTCCATCTTTTTTGCGTTAGTGGGTGTAATCGTAAACATTTATAATTATTGTCATACTAGGTTAATTTTCATACAATTGGCACATAATTACTAACTTTTGGCTGCAATATCTAAATAAGGTGGCATAAATAACTTGTATTTCTACAAGTTATCACTATACAAAGAGTTTGTATAAGACCTGACCACAAAGACTTAACATCTCGTTATATAACACCATTCATGACAAAGACTTCACTTCACTAGGATGCCATAGGTAACATGACCTCAATCCTGACTGAGTTGGGAACTCCTGCCATTGAGGGCAGTCTTTTGATTTGTATGGGTGTAGTGGCCAGGTCGCTAATTCAAACCTACCATTTTGAGGATTCGTCGGATTTAGGAGCTGGGAACTCAGCTACACAAGATGGAATTCACTCCTTCCCCAAGGTAGGGGTAAGTAGATAGATAGCTCCCTTAAGGGCTGATTCCAGGGCTTGAACGATGTGGCGCCACACACCTTCTCTGGGCCCGAGGGGTGTTCACACATAGTTGGACTATGTTGTATTGTTCATTAAAGGAATCAGTGGTACTTAAGGAGTGAGATGTAACTACAGGGGCATAACGGTAATTTGGCCTAGTTGTACTTACGAGCATCTGTGAAGGGTCATTGTACTCATGATTGGATATATCAGATGAACACAGAAATATATCTATGGTAAGAAGAGTTTAGATGTTGGTCTTTAGTGGAATGCCTGACAGTTAACTGATGGTGGATCTCGTGCCTAAAGAATTTAGTGAGCTATTCACGGACCGTTGGAGCTTCGAGTCACAGGTCCATTAGGTCCCCTGGGTAACTTGGATAAAGTTGAGAACCAGTATTTGGGTTAATTTGAAATGTTCAAATTGACAAGAGGAAGTTCAATTATATATGATATAATTGGACTGGTTAATTATTATGATATAATTGGCTAAATGTATGAGATACATTATTTTGGAGGAAATTAGATATAAATATGATTTATATCAAGTAGAGGAGAAAATACTATAGTAGATATATGATATCAAACTATAGGATAAAAATATAATATGATTATATTTATTAATTAATTATTTGGTTAATTATATAATAATTAAGCCAAAATTCACATTTAGACGTGGGTTAGTGGGGCAACGTCGGTTATTGTAACTGATGAGTTAAAATGAAAAATGTTTTCATTTTCCGCCCCCCGAAGTTCAATCGTCCAAAGAATTTGTGAGAGCACGCGTTGGAGAATTCTAAATGATCGCTTAAGAAAATCGAGAGTTATATGATAGCTCTTCTCTCCTAAACGATTGTCCACCTCGCACTAAACGATCGCACACTGTCGCTTACACGATCGGATAGCTTCTCTAAACGATCGTATTGTGTGCCGGTTTTACTAAATGATCGTGTACCTTTTCCTAAACGATCGTTCAGTAAATCCTACACGATCGTGTAGCTCCTCTTAAACCATAAGCATTTCTACTATGCGATAGTGGCTTTTTCCCTCCCACTTACTTATCACCTACACGATTTTTGTTTCCTCCTTCCTCTACCAAATTCACCAAAGCCCACCCTTTAGGTTTTTACTCCAAGAATACCTAGGGCTCTTTAGTGGTGGTGTCGTCCCCATTGCAGTCATGACTTCACATTGTTCATGTTGTTGTAGTCGACATTTCCATTGGGCGTTGGTAAATCTCATGGAGGTTTTCCGCTGTGTTGGAGTTCTTAAATGTGAAGACTATCTTCAACTGGTATGGAACTCTCTCCCATGTTGTTTATCTTGTTCGTAGCATACCGTTAATTAAGATTTGTTTGCATAACTGTATGTGTTGAATGTATATATTTGTATTTCGATCACTGTGAGATTGGAGTGATCCGCACACCCTCATGAAACTCTACGATATGAGATCCTTCAATTAGTATCAGAGCCAGGTTCTGATACTCCTATTTCATCTGTTGCAACGAAATGAGATTTACATTCATGGTGGGTGCATTTCTACACTGATTTAATGGTTAATTTTGCTGTGGATGTGCAGATTAATGGATGTTTTTGGGATGATTAGCCTTGGTTTGATTTAGATCCTTTTACATTTGCGATTTTTTGTAAAGGCCACTACGTTTTTGGGCAGTAATAATGGTTATCAAATCTGTATTCAAAGTTTGTTTGAAGTTTTGAGTCGTTCATCGAAGAAGCAGATCTGTGCAAGCGTTGCATAAGAGTGGTACGGGATCTGGGCAAGTGTTGTGTTTCTTCGAAGAAGGAGGCGATCTAGGGTTGATCGCATCGTGCAGAAGATGTGTTACGTGATCGCTGTTGATCACATCGTAAAGATGAAGGAGTACGCAATCATTGTTGAACGCATTGGTTAAACGATGGGGTATGCGATCAAGAGTTGATCGTATCATTTAGACAATCGGGTACATGATCTCTGAGTATCGCGTCGTGTAGACGATGAGATACTCGTGGATGGCTTAACACGCGGGCACTCTAGAAGATCATTTAGGTCAGCAAGCTTCATCATTTAGTAACTGACTAAACGATCGCTTAGCATCGCAAGGTAAATCATTTACCTAGTTGCACGCATCGTGTAGACGATGAGATGCTCGTGTATCGTTTAAAGCGCGCATGCTAGACGATTGTTTAGGTCAGCAAGCTTCATCGCTTAGTAACTGACTAAACGATCGCTTAGTAATGATAGGTAAATCATTTACTAGTCGTCGCACTACACGATCACATAGACGATCGGGCTTCAAAGCCTCGTCGTCGTCTACGCGATCGTTTACTTATGCTCCTATCGTCTAGTGCGCACTGAACGATCGTCTACCTACTGAAGTTTACTACACGATGAAAACCTCCTGGCGGTTCAAGACCTTGTTCGCCTGTGAACCGGTTTGCTCGATGAAAAATGTAATAGATAGGTTTTTTTTTTCATTCTGGTTTTTTTTTTTTGTAAAGGCTCATCGCGGTCCATTAATCATTTATTTATTACATGCGATGTATGTTTTTATATGTCATATGGTATGCACATATAGTAAATCCCACCTTAGGTTATGCAATGATCACGCATCATCTCTTTATTGTAATTGTTATAATTTAGAGAAGCATGATTTAATTATGTAAGAGCATGCTCATGCATCATATAATATAAGAGTTATATTTATGCATGCATAAAAAGCATTGACATGCATTATCTTTATATTATAATTGTTATAGTATAAGGGTGAATGATAGCATGTTTGCTTGGTTGTTATGTGTTATATAAAAGTTATATATATTAATGACCAGACATTGCATAAAGCATAACACATAGGTTATTTTATAAATGTTAAAACGTCTCATTGTGATCAATGGTTTTAGTTGTTTCTTTTAAAAAGTTAAAGAGAAATTATAACTAAAACAAATAAGAAAGACATGCATGCTCACTTAGGTTTAATTCATAGTTTTAAAGTGTTTAAAACTTGGATCAAATAGACCAAAGATCACGGTTCTAATATGATTAGTAACCCTAAGGCTTTAATCTTGTAATCAGTTTAATAGGATTAAATTCGCTAATAAAAGGTTAAAGTGTAGTAAATCTATCTATAAGGGACCTTTTGTCTAAGGCAAGTTTTGTCTAGGCTGGGGTATTTAAGTTGACGGAAACGTAACACCACTACCTGGGAACTTACCTGGAAAGGTGAATTAGAAAGATTTGATGCATGCATGCAAGTTAAGGAAAGTCCATTAAAGTGTTTAAATATGACTACTTGAACTTGTTCATATTTCATAGACAAACGTTGTTTATGAGCAGAGTTTAAAAAGACGACTTAGACTAAAATCAGTTGCCGGATTGTCTAGGTTAATGAACCTCTAGGTAGAACATTCAGTTGGAGGTACTTGGGGCATAAGATGCTTCACTTAAACCTTTCACGTTTATCCTAAATAGTCCACACCGTGAGATCTATCCTCGGCCTCACAGCACCTTTGGCATGTCCCCCCAACGGATGGTGTTTGGGTATGTCAGTATCAAGATGGATGGATAGAGTGTTCATAGGAAGTGGGAGCGGGAAGTACGACAGTATATCCCTCGGTCTCCCTCGTTAGGTTGAATAACGTTACTGCGCATCGCCTCGAGGCACCCTGGGAGTGTCCCCCTAAAAGATGGCAGTTTTGCACGTTTCTTTATTTGATCTCCTGTAAGAGGATAAGGTAACTTAGTCTCTTGTCTTAATTTTCTTCTTCCCTACGGTGGGCTCGTTAGGATGGGACTCTGGCACCGAAAGCGAGGGGTTACACTTACGCAGAATAGTTAAAGGTTAACGATTCTAGATCGAAAAATGGTGGCTATTAGGTTCAGTTCCAAGAGTTGGTTCTGCCTAATGGTTAAGAATGTCTCATCCCAGTGAAGGGGCAACTGATCACCCCACCGGTGGCATTTGTTGTGCCTCACTGGAGCATCATTGCAAAATAGAAGTCTATAACTTAGGGTACTTGAAACTGTTTTGCAAAACTGATTGGTTCAACAGCGGTTTAGCAAATTCTAATGAAGTTTTGTTCGTATTTTCAGCAATATTTTCAAAATGGCACTAGCCACTTTAGCATTGCTAAGCTGAAAAACTTACCGGCGATAATTTTGCAACATGGAAATACATGATCACGACGATCCTGATCATCGAAGATCTCATGTTTGCTCTCACATAGGCTTGTCCTCCTATTCCAGCTCCGAATTTCGCTCGAAATGTTCGAGAGGCATACGAGCGATGGACAAGGGCGAATGAGAAGGTCCGAGCCTATATCTTGGCAAGTCTTTCTGAAGTCTTGGCCAAGAAACATGAGCCTATGGTCTCAGCACGTAAGATCATGGAGTCTCTGCAGGGGATGTTTGGACAACCGTCTGAACAGCATATACATGAGGCTCTTAAAAACATATTCAACTCCAAAATGAAAGAAGACACCTGTGTTCGTGAACATGTGCTTAACATGATGGTCCACTTTAATGTGGCGGAGTTGAATGGGTCTACCATCGATGAGGGCAGTCAGGTTAGCATAATCCTACATTCTTTGCTAGAAAGCTTCCTGCACTTTGTTAGCAATGTGATTCTTAACAAACTGAAATATAACAATACAACTCTCCTCAACGAGTTGTAAGGTTATAGAGCCTGTCGCCCTAAGTAGGCGTCCACAGGTTGCTAAAGGAAAATGTTTCCACTGTAACTAAGATGGACACTGGAAGAGGAATTGTCCTTAATATCTGAAAGAGAAGAAAGCAGCCAAGGCTAAGGCTAAGGCCAAGGCTGATAAAGGTAAATATGATTTACTTGTGCTTGACACTTATTTAGTGGAGAATGATGATTCTTCTTGGATAATTGATTCAAACACCACTAACCATGTTTGTTCTTCTTTTCAGGGATTAGATCTTGGTGATAGCTGGAGGCTGGTGAGATGACGATGCGAGTAGGCACCGGACACGTCATCTCAATTGTGGGAGTGGGAGGACTCCATGTAACTTTACAGAATAGGTTTCTTATTTTAACTGATGTATATATTGTTCCTGAACTAAAAAGGAACCTTATTTCTGTAAAGTGTTTATTGCAATATAAATATACTATCTCATTTAATGTAGATAAAGTGTTTATTCATAAAGATGGTGTTTTTATTTGCACAGCAAATCTGGAATCGAATTTATATGTGCTAAGGTCGTTAGCCATTAATTCCCTCCATAATATTGAATTTTTCATAACTGTCGTAACTCAATTAAAACGTCGACAAATTTCTCCAAAAAGAAATGCCCAACTTTGGCATATTCGTTTAGGGCACACCACTCTCATTAGGATTGAGAGATTGGTGAAGAATGGACTTCTAAGTGAGTTGGAAGAAAATTCTTTGCCAATGTGTGAATCTTGCCTTGAGGGTAAGATGACTAAACGAACTTTTATTGGAAAAGGTTATAGAGCCAAGGAGCCTCTTTGCCTGCCCTTTCTCATAAAGAATTCCAGCTTGGCCTGGGAAAGCACTGGCAACAATAGAAAGGAAGGGGTCCAATCCGAAACTACAGCCTTAGCCCGGGAGGAGACTTAAGACTTTGGAGTTAGTACATTCTGACCTTTGTGGTCCTATGAATGTGCGAGCTTGAGGTGGCTATGAGTATTTTATCAGTTTTAATGATGATTAATCTAGATATGGGTATGCTTATCTTATGCAACAAAAGTTTGAATCCTTTGAAAGTTTCAAATAGTTCAAGGCTGAAGTTGAAAACACATTGGATAGACAAATTAAAACACTTCGATCAGATCGAGGTGGAGAGTTTTTGGACTCGGCATTCCAGGACTATTTGATAGAACATGGAATCATTTCCCAACTCTCAGCGTTGGGTACACCTCAGTAGAATGGTGTAGCGGAGAGGAGAAATAGGACCTTGTTAGACATGGTTTGCTCGCTGATGAGTTACACTTCCTTACCGGACTCGTTTTGGGGTTTCGCAGTGGAGACTGCGGTATACATACTCAACTGTGTTCCCTCCAAGAGTGTTGTACCTCTGGAGTTGTGGAATGGGCGTAAAGCTAGTTTATGTCACTTTCACATTTGGGGGTGCCCTGCACATGTGCTTGAGGCTAATCCCAAGAAGTTGGAACCACGGTTGAGGTTATACCTCTTTGTAGGCTACTCCAAAGGTACACGAGAAGGTTGTTTTTATGATCCAATGGAAAATAGGGCATTTGTTTCAACAAACGCTACTTTCCTGGAGGAGGATCATATAAGAGAGTACAGTCCATAAAGAAAAGTCGTGTTGCGTGAGCTTTCCAATGAAACTACTGAAACTTCAACAAGAGTTGTTGAAGAGCCTGCTACATCAGCAAGAGTTATTGATGAGAGTTCATCCAATAGGTCGATTCCACCTCAAGAGTTGAGGGAACCACAATGTAGTGGAAGGGTTACGAACCCACCCGTTCGCTATCTGGGTTTCACGGAAATCCTTGCTATGGTAGCAGATGGCGACGTTGAGAATCTATTGTCTTATAAGAAGGCGATGGAGTATGTTGACCGGGATGGCGACGTTGATGAATCTTATGTCTACAAGAAGATCATCAACAATTCAGTAGTCTTCTTAGTGTTGTACATAGATGATATCCTACTCATTGGAAATGATGTAGGTCTATTGACTACAATTAAGAACTGGCTAGGGACCCAATTCCAAATGAAAGATTTGGAAGAGGCTCAGTTTGTTCTAGGTATACAAATCTTTCAGGATCACAAGAACAAAGTCTTAGCACTATCTCAGGCATCATACATTGACAAGTTGTTGCTCAAGTACTCGATGTAGGACTCCAGGAAGGGCCTACTACCGTTCAGACATGGAGTTACTTTGTCTAACGACATGTGTCCTAAGACACCTCAGGAGGTTGAGGAGATGAGATGAATCATTCTAACCTAGGCCATTTTAATGTTGCTGACCCATTTACGAAGGCTCTCATGGCTATAGTGTTTGAGGGTCACCTACGGAGCATGGGTCTACAGGATTGCCCACGGTTAGACTAGGACAAGTGGGAGATTTTATTGTACTAAGTTTTTATGCCCTATTTTATTGTTTTGTACTAGTTTATTGTACACCCCACTTTGCTTTAGGACAAGTGGGAGTTTATTGGGGTTGATGCCCTAGAGTCTCATGCTCTATAGTTTATAAACAGTTTGTACGAACGCTTGTATTGTAAATATATGATATTTATTTCACATCTTGAATTTTTGCTCAGTTACTTGTTTTATTTGCTTTACCACAAACCAATAAACATAAAATCCCTAGTTATCTGTATGTAACCCAAGCATGTATGTGGTGACATAGAAGTGGATCCTGTCTTGAGTGATAACCAAAATGGTCTGTAGTATATGGATATATGAGGGAAACCTTATCCTGGTAACGCTACGGATGCGGCCCACTTGGTGGAATGGTCACAAGTGTTGTGACTTGTCACAGAGTATCTGATCCTGATCATTCGTGTTGGGGACATGCAAGCGGGGGATAACGAGCAGAAATGCACGTTATCATAGTGCTAAATTCTTAAACAATGTTGACTTGCATTGATAAAACATGTTAAATTGCGTCCAAAAAGCATCAAATTCATAATATTGCAGTCGCATGTGTTTATCGCATAGGAACACTTGATTTTTGTCTTTTATGCAAAATATGCGTTGATGCAAGGCAAAAATTGCGATCATAGGAAATCATTGGTCGAGTGAAGCATTATCGTAAGGCTTTACAGTGATCGTGTTTGCAAACATTTGCTCAAGAAGGATTACCGCAACTTGGTCAATATAACATGGTGAGCACATCTAAGTGAAAGGCATAATTAATCACGTTGGGACAGAAAGCTTATGACAGTCGAATCCCAATTAAGTTGACAGCAGCTAACGATAACAAGTACATTCAACTTTTCATTGACAAATATTCGGCGCATCAGTCAGGGAATTAAAGCCGTCCCATCTGTGCAATCATGAGAGAGAAGCCACCTTGCACCCTGAGAAGTCTATAAATACCAAGGGCATCCTTCAGAAAAGGGGTTCACGAATTCGACCATCTTACGAATTCACAAGTTTTGTTCACAGTTCTTAGATTTTCTTTTACTTTAAGGCGGACGCGAGAGAAGGAGGTTGTGCCGACAAATCATTCTAGTAAGCTTGGGAAAGCACCAAAAGCTTCAAGAACAGAGAGAGGGCCGACTCCTGCGAAAGCAGGAATATCTTTTGAACTGAATAGAAATTTACAGTGTAAAAGCCTTGGTCAGCAAGGAATTGCTACCAGGCTCTCTATACCTTCATCTTCCATTGCTATTTTGTACTTAAACTCATTTATCGAAATGGAATTTACTTCTTTATATCTGTTCACTCTCTGTTATTTATGCATGAGTAGCTAAATCGCTTGAATGGGTTGAGAAGAATTTAGCTAGCACAACTGGGAATCTTCATTCAATGCGATTATCTTGTATTATGTATGCTCCATTCGTCCATTAGAGATACTCGAGAGGGTAGTCTAAGGATAGGATCTAGGCTTGGGAAGGTCAGGTCAGATCTAGGCTCGGGAGAGTCAGATTAGAACGCATAATCAAGAGATGGGAGCTTAGGAATAAGCACTGTTTGCTATTAACACATCACATGCATCCTAGAGATAGGATATGATTGTGTGCAGTCACCTTGCCTTTGTGCATCATCATCGCTTAGGAAAAGAGCAGAGACTTAAGAATAAGCTCTATGGACACCTTTGCATTCAACACATGTGTCCTAGATTTAGAAGCATCGCATTTGCATTGGAAAATGACTTGTTGTGCATGGTTGTAGCATGATCGCATAGTCTGACGCATTTCCAAGTAACGCTAACTAGAGACCTTCTCAACCCGTTCATCCGCATACTCAGTGCATCTATCACACAATCCGACTTTTCTCAAATCCGCCGCAATTGTTTATTTTTCATTACCGCAATCAACAAACAAACCACAATCATTTGAGTTTCGGTTACCACAAGGTTTTCATAGAAATTACCACCGCAACCTATTTTCCCAAGTCCCTAAGTTCGACCCTGGACTTCCAGGACACTCAGTGGGGTTTACACTTGGATTCCATTGAGAAAACATGAGTGCTCAACGCATTTTCATCATCGCAATTTCATCCATAATTCCACATCATAAAATAACGCATCAAGTTTTTGGCACCGTTGCCAGGGACTTCGATAAAATAGTGTGCTAACGGAAATTTTTCTGATTTCTTTGTAGACTCTCAATCTTTGGCGAATTATGACCCGGAGATTGAGAGGACATTTAGATGGAGATTAAGAGACCGCCAACAACAACAATAGTCAAATAAAGAAGAGATGGTGGAGTAGCCTGGAAACGGAGCACCAAACAAAAACAACGTCATGGCGAATCCAATCCTACTAGCAAACAATCGCAATAGGCCCATTTAGGACTATGCATTCCCAAATCTCTATTATTTCTCCAAGAATCATGAGGCATGCCCTCAATGGAAGCAGATTCGAAATGAAACCGGTGATGCTGCAGATGATTAAGACTGCAGGGCATTTCGGAGGCCGACATGGCGAGGACCCGCACGTTCACCTCCGTAGCTTTATCGAAATCTGCAATACTTTTGTGTTCCCGAACATCTCTGCCGAAGAAGTTCGACTAACTTTGTTCCCATTTTCTCTTTGTGATCAGGCAAGAAAATGGGTGTATTCCCTCGAGCTGGGAGAGATCACTTCTTGGAAACAGGTCGTAAAGAAATTTATGAAGAAATATTTTCCACCTACTGTGAATGCTAGACGAAGGAAACTCATAACAAATTTTGAACAAGACATGGATGAATCGCTCAGCGATGCCTGGGCGAGGTTTAAGAGGTTGGTCCGGGACTGTCCACACATTGGTTTGTTAGACTACCTTCAGATGGAAATCTTTTATATGGTTTGAATCCTGCTTTGCAGACCGTTGCCAATGCGGCAGCTGCTGGTAGTCTGCTTGACAAAATGTATGATGAGGTGAAGAATATCTTAGATCGCATCTCTAAAAATCACGAGGATTGGAGAGAGAGTGATCAGAGATTGAGAATCAAGGATACCGATGCAAGTAATGGTGCTATTGCTTCACTACAAAACAGATGACCGAAATGATGAACTTAATTCAGGGAATTGTGATCAGTAGCCCAACACCGCAAAATGGGCAAATCAACACAATTAGTCAAAACATCGCAAGGTGTGCGACTTGCGGTGATGGGCACACGATGGAAGAATACCCGCAAAATCCATAGTTCGTATACTTTGTAAAAAATAATCCCTTTTCGAATACCTACAACCCCGGGTGGAGAAACCACCTCAATTTTGCATGGAAGAATCAGTAGCAGAATTTCCAATCTGTGGCACAGAAAGAAGGCCACCTGGATAATTCCCGTGCAACAACGGTCAGATAAACAATCAAGCAAGTAGCTCACAACCACCGCAATCATCCTCCTTGGAGAGCCTATTGAAGCAGTACATAGAGAAAAACAAAATTGTGCTTCAAAGTCAGGCTAAGTCCATCCGCTGTCTAGAATTACATATCGGTCAGAATTCAAATGAGCTGAAGAACAGACCGTAAGGGGCTATGCCGAGTTCAACAGAACTCCCACGCAACCCGAGGGGATTGGGTAAAGAGCAATATCAAGTTGTGACATTGCGAAGTGGAAAAACTGTGGAGGGAGAAAGAAAGAAGCCTAGCCAGATTGCTCCCATTGCGGCGAAACCTGAAATTGCGGTGACGCAAGAAGAAGGAGAAAAGGAAGCAATAGAGCCAGAAGTTGCGTCCACCTCAAAGCCAACTGAGAAGGGGACCGTGACAATGCAGTTATCACCTTTCCCACAGAGACTTAGAAGGAAAAAGAATGAAGAGGTACAGTACCAACGCTTTCTAAATATGCTAAAGTAATTACATATTCACATTCCATTCAGTGAAGCGATTGAGGAAATGCCTACATACGAAGTTTCTGAAGGAGATGGTAACCAAGAAGAGGGGCACTGGTAAGTTTTCCACGGTGGCTTTAACATAGAGTTCGAAATCAATCATTCCATCCTAGGAGCTTTACTATAACCTTCTCCATAGGAGGACTATACATCGGGCAAGCCTTGTGTGACCTTGGAGCCAGCATCAATTTGATGCCTCTATCGATCTTTAAGCAACTGAATGTGGGGCAACTTATGCCCACGACTGTGACTCTCCAACTGGCCGATAGATCTCTGGTGCATCTAGAGGAAAAGGTGAAGGACGTGCTCAAGTGTTAACGTCTCGTTATATAACACCGTTCATGACAGAGACTTCACTTCACTTCACTAGGATGACCATAGGTAACATGACCTCAATCCTGAGTGAGTTGGGAACACTTGCCATTGAGGGCGGTCCTCTGATTTGTATGGGTGCGAGTGGCCAGGCCACCAATTCAAACCTACCATTTTGGGGATTCGTCTGATTTGGGAGTTGGGAACTCAGCTACACAAGATGGAATTCACTCCTTCCCCGAGGCAGGGGTAAGTAGATAGATGAATCCCTTAAGGGTTGATTCCAAGGCTTGAACGATGTGGTGCCACACACATTCTCTTGGCCCAAGAGGTGTTCACACATAGTTGGACTATGTTGTATTGTTCATTAAAGGAATCATGGTACTTAAGGAGTGAGATGTAACTACAAGGGCATAACGGTAATGGCTTGGTTGTACTTACGAGCATCTGTGAAGGGTCATCGTACTCATGATTGGTTATATCCGATGGACAAAGAAATATATGTGGTAAGAAGAGTTTAGTTGTTGGTCTTTAGTGGAATGTCTGACTGTTAACGGATGGTGGATCTCGTGGCTAAAGAGTTTAGTCAGCTATTCATGGACCGTTGGAGCTTCGAGCCACAAGTCCATTAGGTCCCCTGGGTAGCTTGGATAAAGTTGAGAACCAGTATTTGGGTTAATTTGAAATGTTCAAAATAACAAGAGGAAGTTCGATTATATATGATATAATTCGACTGGTTAATTATATATGATATAATTCGCTAAATGTATGAGATACATTATTTTGGAGGAAATTAGATATAAATATGATTTATATCAAGTAGAGGAGAAAATACTATAGTATATATGTGATATCAAACTATAGGATAAAAATATAATATGAGATCCGAACATGCTCATGGAACTCTACAATATGAAATCCTTCAATTGGTATCAGAGCCAAGTTGGTATCAAAGCCAAATTACATGATTGTAATTTGGAATGATCTATTATGCTGCTCATGGAAATCCTCGGATTCAATTTCCTTCAGCTTTCATGTAATTTCTTCATGAAATATTTTAACATTTATAATACATGATGCATGAACAGTTGCACAACCTAAGGTGGATTTTTAAACTATATGTCAAACACTTTGTCATATAAACACCATACATCACATGTATAATAAACAAATGTTGATGGACTGAGTGAAATTGCCTAAAATTCACAAAATTAAAGCTACCTATTACAAAACCAAGGAGTCACCGGCTCAAACAGGCGAACTAGGTCTTGAACCGTCCGAGCGAAGCAACGCGTCTCCAACCATCGTGTACCAAACTCCTCGCAATCGTCTACACGAGAGAACAAACGCTTCACTGTATCATTTACCAATGCTCCCAGAGCTAAACGATTTTTTAACAACGATCATGTACCTTTTACTAAGCGATAAAGGTATGCGATCGTTTAGCGTGCCCCACACAACGCATGCCTTACGTGATCGTCTAAACGATTATGATGCAGCAAAGCACCATCATCTAAACGATCACTTAGCGAGCACCTCCATATCGTATATCGTGCGATCGTGTAGGTAGTAACAAAGCGATGAGGCTTGCTAACTACACGATCGTCTAGCATGCATCTTTTACTAAACGATGAGCATCACATGCTCCTACTACGATCATCTACCTCCAGCCTCTACGCGATCGGGCAACCAACGTTATGCGATAGAGTAAACAATTTACCACATCATTTAGCATTAGCTAAACAATCGTATAGAAAAATCTACACTATCGCTTAGATAAATCCCAACGATCGTTTACCTTAAGCTACACGATACGACCAACTTTTGGTCTTTTTCCTCGTTGATAACCGGATCTTCATGCTTCAAAACTTCATCACGAACGACTCGACAAACTCAAACTTTTTGTATTACAAACTCGATTGCATGTTAATTACGCCCAGAAAACACAGGGGCCCTTACAAATTAACACTTTGTAATTGAAGAAAGCTTTAATCAAAGGCAATTAAACCTGAAAACATTCATCAACACCATCCACAAATGCATTTAACAATTAAACGCAAATGCAGAAAACCCACCAAGACTCTAAAAGAAGTTCAAAACAGAATTGAAATTTGGAATATCAGAACAACCTGGCTCTGATACCAATTGAAGGAAATTGAAACACGAGGATTTCCATAAGCAGCGGAAGGATCATTCCAAATTACAATCGTATATGAACTTTACAATTAAAATCACAAATAGATACATACGGTTATGCAAAATACATAAATTACAGCATGCTATACAAATAATCAAGGACAAGAGTAACACACTTTTGTCGACTCATCTTCAAGCTCCTTGATCATGAACGCTTGATCACAGCAACACACGAACGCTCGTCCAACATGACCACTACACTGCAGAAACACACCACACTCAAACTCAACAATTGCCTAGGTCATGAACACCCCGAACAACACGAACGGCCTCCATAGAACTTCAACAGTGTCGAGTTGAGTAAGACACCACCAAGAAGGCTACCCCGGTATTCTCGGTGTGAGGATCCAGAGGGTGGGCTCTGTGTGGACTTGGTTTGAGGTAGAAAATAGGAGGAAACCATAATCATGTGAACGATTGAGCAAGTGGGAGATGGAAGAACCTATCGTATAGTTCAATGCCCAATCGTTTAGGAAAAACTAAGCGATCGTCTAGCAAAAGCTATGCGATCATTTAGCTCATCACGTAGCTGAGTGTCTATCGCCTACTAACACTCCACGATCGTTTAGCTAACTCCAAGTTGTTGCTTAGTAAATCCAATTTACTTGACAAATCTCCGTGAGATTTTTCCGAGATTGGAAATCTCAAATTCTTTGCTTTGCCAAACTTACTAAAATTAGGAAAAGATTTTGCTTTGCCAAACTTATCATAATATATTTATAACCTATAGTTTTAATATTTCATCTCATAAAACATACAAACCTTAGCTCTTTTTTTTATTTCATGGCACTTGATGTAAATCTCATTTATATTAATCATCCATTTGATGTATCTCATACACCATACTGATCATATCATATATAATCGAATTACCTCTTATCAATTTGAACATTTCAAATCAACACCAAGAACTAATCCTCAGCTTGAATCCATTGAGCTACCAAGGGGACCTTATGGACCTGTAGCTCAAAGCTCCAACTGTACGTGAATAACTGACTAAACTCTTTAGTCACGGGATCCACCATCCGTTAACTACCAGGCACTTCACTAAAGATCGACGACTGAACTCTTCTTACCACAGACATATAATGTGTTCATCTTAACCAATCAATAGTGCAACAACCCTTCACAAATGGCTCGTAAGTACAGCTCAACCAATAACCGTTATGCCCCTGTAGTTACATCTAACTCCTTAAGTAACACTGAATCCTCTAATGAACATAAGTCATAGTCCTACTATGACTGAGTCCTCTCTTCCAAAGAGAAGTTGTGGCCACTATGTTCAAGCCTCGAAATCGGCCCTTAAGGAAACAATCTCTCTACTTATCCCTGCTTTAAGAAAGGAGTGAATTCCATCTTGTGTATTGAGTTTCCAGCTCCCAAATCAGATAAATCCCCAAAAAGGTAGGTATGTTGAGTTGGCAATCTGTCCACTCTTACTTCTAATTTGAACATTTCAAATTAACTTATCCAAATAATTACTAATCAGACAAGTCACATATAATTACTAATTCCCTTATTTCTAATTTGAACGTTTCAAATTAACTTATCACGCTACTCTAAGGCTAATTCATTTACGAGCTAGTAGGGGGATCTCATGGACCTACAAATCATGGGCTCCAACAATTCGAGATTAATTGGCTAAACTATTTACACTGAATTAACCCACATTCGTTAACTAATAGGTCACTCCACTAAAGCCCATAGTTGCACTCCCCTCATTGTAGATATATTATGTCCACTCGATATAACAAAGTTTGTTTTACCCCCGAAATTACCTCTTGTTCTTTAAGTCCCACCGATCCTCTAATGAACAATTAGTTTGTGATCCGATCAACAAACCGAGTCCCTTTTGGGCCAATGAGAGGGTGGGGACCCTTGTTCAAGACTCAGAGTCAGCACTTAAGGGAACAACCTTTCTACTATCCTTGAAAGTGGGTAGGAGCGAATTCCATCTTGCGCCCTACGTCCCCAGCTATCTACCCGTTCTTACCCCTAAAATGAAGGTTTATTAAGCCAGCGCTATTGAGCCAACCCTCGCCTATGAAAATCTAAGGATAATCCTGAATAAACAGAAGTTCGTAGTTAGCTTAGGATTAAGGTCAAGTTACCTAGGTCATCGCTTTGAAATAGTCAGTCTTAAACAGTAAACAGCGTTATAAAGTAAGAGTGACTAATTTCATGGTCCGATCTTGTACAAACCCATTGCACAGAACGCCCCCACTCCTAATGTCATAACATGTACGAATTAGAATCACATCGTCTATAGCACTTTACAACTCTTTGTAATAACTACAGAGTGGGTCGTATCCAATAGTGTTACCAGAATAAGGTACCCACCCTTATTCATATACTATAGATCCTTTTGACTATTTACTCAAACCTGATTCACTTTTATGTCTCCACATAAAGTTCAAGTACTCATATAATAGTCATGGATCTTTTAGTTTATTGGATTTATTTCTAAAAGAAAATAAGCAATTCATATATTCAATAACAACTCATTGAATTTTTAAAATAAGTTTTATTGTTTACAAACCACGAGTTTTGGGACATAAAACCCAATAAACTCCCACTTAGACTAAAACTCCAGTGGTAACCTATATATCTGAATATATAGTACTGAGTTTTTGAGTTTTACAGAGAAATAAAATAAACTAGGGCATCATATACCCATGGTTTACCATTTGGTATCCCATACCCGATTTTTCGGTAAAGGTTGACTCAATAGTGCTGGCTCAATATGAGCAACATTGCAAAGGTCAAGGGCAGCGTTGCAACGCTGTCTGGACAGAAGTTCATAGTTAGCTCAGGATTAAAGTCAAGTTACCTAGATTATCGCTTTGAAATAGTCAGTCTTAAACAGTAAACAACGTTATAAAGTAAGAGTGACTGATTTCATGGTTCGATCTTGTACAAACTCATTGCATAGGACACCCCCACTACTCATGTCATAACATGTACGAATTAGAATCACATCATCTGTAGCATTTTACAACTCCTTGTAACAACTATAGAGTGGGTTGCATCTAATAGTGTTACGAGAATAAGGCACCCAACCTCATTCATATACTATAGATCATTTTGACTATTTACTCGAACCTGATCCATTTTTATGTCTCCATATAAAGTTCAAGTACTCATATAAGAGTCATGAATCTTTTAATTTATTGGATTTATTTATAAAATGAAATAAGCAATTCATACATTCAATAACAACTTATTGAATTTTCAGAATAAGTCTTATTGTTTACAAATCACGAGTTTTAGGACATAAAACCCAATACAGTCTTATACAAACTCCTTTGTATAGAATATCCCCGCTCGCATGTCTAATACATGAATGATCAAGATCAGATCATTTCATACACAAAATGATTTAGCAAAATCATTTATAAAATGTTTTCAATTAATTGCAAGACCATTACTTATGAGAGCTAAACTTCTTTCATATGTATGGGGACATGCTATTTTGTATGCAACGTCACTTGTACGCATTAGGTTAGTAGTTTATCATAAGTACTTGTCATTACAATTATCTTATGGTCATGAGCCAAATGTTTCCCACCTAAAAATTTTTGGATGTACAGTATATGTTCCAATTGCTCCACCACAACGCACTAAGATGGGTCCTCAAAGGAGGTTAGGAATATATATTGGATATGATTCCCCATCAATTATTAAATATCTTGAACCCTTGACGGGTGATGTATTTACTGCACGATTTTTTGATTGTCATTTTAATGAAACAAATTTTCCAATATTAGGGGAAGGAATTAAGAAATTGGAAAAAGAAATTACATGAAGTGCATCATTATTGTCTCATTTAGATCTTGTACAGATCATTGTGAACTTGAAATTTAGAAAATAATTCATTTGAAAAATATAGCAAATCAATTACCAAATGCATTTATAGATGCAAGGAAAGTAACTAAGTCGCATATACCACCTGCAAATATTCCATCAAAAATTGATATCTCAACACAACAAGTTGTCATTAATGAGTCTAGAACACGCCAGAAGTGTGGTAGACCAATGGATTCTAAAGATAAAAATACTCGAAAACGAAAAAATAATTAATAGTGAAAAAGACTTGGTTGAGGATGTAAATACCCATGAAAAATCCTCAACATAACTAGTGAGGAAGGTAAAATACCTAAAGATAATAATAAAATTTCAATAAACTATGTCATGTCAGGACAAAGATGGAATCATACTAATATAATTATTGACAACATTTTTGCATGTAATATTTCTCTTGACATTATATCAAAAATTGAGGATCCTGAACCAAAATCTAATGAAGAATGTCGACATAGGAAAGATTGGCTTCAGTGGAAAGTAGCAATCGAGGCAAAATTAAACTCATTTTCAAAACATCGGGTTTTTGGACCAGTAGTCCAAACACCAGAAGGTGTTAAACTTATGGGATAAAAATGGGTATTTGTAAGAAAAAGAAATAAAAAATAATAAGGTCACAAGATATAAAGCAAGACTAGTTGCACAAGATTTTTCACAAAGACCTGGTATTGATTATGAAGAGACATATTCTCTAGTGGTGGATGTAATTATACTAAGATACTTAATTGGCTTGACTGTATATAAAAGTCTGGATGTGCATCTTATGGATATAGTCACAACATATTTATATGGATCTCTTGATAATGATGTCTATATGAGAATCCCAAAAGGATTTAAGGTACCTGAAACATACACATCAAATTCTCAGGAATGGTATTCAGTAAAGTTATAAAGATCACTATATGGATTGAAACAATCAGGACGGATGTAGTACAATCACCTAAATGGATATTTATTGAAAGAAAGATATCAAAATAATCCAATATGTCCATGTGTTTTTTAGAAATCACAATTAGGATTTTCTATTATAACCATATATGTTGATGATTTGAATATAATTGGAACTCCATAAGAGCTTTCAAAGGTAATAAAAATATCTTAAGAAAGAATTTGGGATGAAAAAATCTCGGAAAAACAAAATTTTACCTTGGTTTGCAAATTGAGCATTTAGCAAATGGAATATTTATTAATCGGTCAACTTATACCAGAAAAATTTTGAAAAGATTTTATATGGACAAAGCACATCCATTAAATATTTCAATGGAAGACCATTCTTTAGATATAAAGAAAGATATATTTCGACGTCGAGAAGATAATGAATTACTTCTTAGTCCTAAAGTACCATATCTTAGTGTAATTGGTGCACTTATTTATCTTACTAATAATACAAGACCAGATATTGCATTTTCAGTAAATTTATTAGCTAGCTATAGTTCTTCTCCTACAAAAAGACATTGAAACAGAATTAACCGTATACTTCGTTATCTCCGAGGAACAATAGATATGGGTTTATTTTATTCAAATAAATCAAAATTTGATCTAGTTGGTTATGCAGATTCTGGATATTTATCTGATCCACACAAAGCTAGATCTCAAACAGGTTATCTATTCACATGTAGAGGAACTGCTATATCATGGAGATTGGTGAAACAGACTATATCGGCCACTTCTTCAAATCATGCTAAAATTCTTACAATTCATGAGGCTAGTCGAGAATGTGTATAGCTAAGGTCAATGACTCAGCAAATTCGTGAAACGTGTGGCTTATCTTCTAATAAAAATCTTCCAACAGTATTATACAAAGACAACACAGCTTGCATAGCCCAAATTAAAGGAGGATATATTAAAGGAGATAGAACAAAACATATGTCACCGAAGCTTTTCTACACTCATGAGCTTGAAAAAAATGACGACATCACTGTACAACAAATTTGTTCAAAGGATAATCTGGAAAACTTATTTACAAAGGTTTTACCAACCGCAACTTTTGAAAAATTGGTGTACAACATTGGAATGCGGCGACTCATAAATCTTAAATGATGTTTTCACGAGGGGAGTAAATATGTTATATTCTTCTTGTTTATTTTATTTTATTTTATTTATTTATATATTATGTTTTATTTATTTTATTATTATCATATTCCATTGTGCTCTTCAAATTTACAACACTACTCTCATTTTAATAATAGCACATTGTAATATGTAAAAAAATTTTAAAAAGCTACCACCATTCCAAAACATTTTTCTTTTAAGTTTTTGAGAGGAAAAAAAAAGGTTAGTTAAAGGAAATTCCATTATGGAGAGTGAGAAAGAGGCATATTTTTGGATCAAAACCCTTGTTATTTTGTCATCTCCGTTAGCCGCCTCACCCTAAACCTCCGAATCGCTCTCCATATTTCCATTTTTCATTTCAAGTTTTCAAGGTTGAATCGCCTCCATTTTTGTTTGTTTTTCTTTCGATTCTTTCTTGTAGTTCGATCGAAATTTGTTTCTGAATTCGTTGCTTTGATCCACAGTGAAGTTCCTGATGAAAATAGTGGTGAACTCGATTGAGAAGTGACTTGCGTTTTAAAAAATCGCGACTGCCATTACAGAATGTGGAGGTCGCTTGTGGCAGTGAGAGCTTCTCTATTTAGAGCTTCTCGGAGCTTAACCCGATCGTCGGATGTGCCCTTATCCGACTCTGTGGCTCATTTGCAACAGTCGATCACATCGGTTGTGGTTCCTGGCTCCTGTTTCTTCAGAACCCCTAGGTATTTTTCTCAACATTATTCATATTCTTCAGATTCTGGGCCATCGATAGAGGATTTTGAATCGATTTCAGCGGAATCGGTGAACTTTGGTGAAAGTGGTGATGCGCAGATTGAAAGCTGTGTAGCTAATGAGGAAGTTCGTGAGTTTGATGGGGAGTCTGTGGTTGTTGAGGGAAATAGTGATCTCTTGGTGGAGAATGTTGTAGTTTCTGATGGGATTGGGGAGGAAGTGGAGATTTATGAGGTCAATGTGGAGCAGTTAGAAAGTGTGTTGTCTCTACTTCAGAGTACTACTGATGGGTCTTTTGAATCAAGTCTTGATGAAATGAGATTGACTCTTCATGAGGATTTTGTCCTCAAGGTGTTTGAAACCCCACATATTTTGGGTGAGAATTTGATTCGGTTTTTCCGCTGGGCTGTGAATAGTCATCCTGAGTTCAAAGTAACTACTCCTGTTGTAGATGTTCTTGTTCGCTTAGTTTGTGGTGATCTACGGCAAAGAGACGCTTATTCTTTGTGGGAATTAATTAAAGAAATTGGTGGAAAGCAGAGTGGTTTGCTGAATGCTGACATTCTTAATCAGTTGATAGCATTTTTTTCAAAGTTGGGAAAAGGAAAAGCTGCTTTGGAAGTGCTCGACAGTTTTGAGGTTTTGGGCTGTGTTCCTAATGCTGAATCTTACTATTTTACGATTGAAGCTCTTTGCAGGCGCTCTTCTTACGATTGGGCTTGGCCGGTTTGCGAGAAAATGCTTGATGCTGGAAGCATGCCTGAAAGTAATAGAGTTGGTAAGATCATATCATGGTTTTGCAAAGGAAAGAAGGCAAAAGACGCCCATTCAGTTTATTTACTGGCAAAGGAAAAGCGTCCGGACCTACCTCAGTTTTCTATGAATTTCTTGATTAGTTCTCTTTGTCGGGATGATGAAACTGTCGAATTGGCTCTGGAAATGTTGAACGATTTCTCAACAGGGGAACGGAAGCGTGCCATTAAGCCATACATGGTGGTCATCCGTAGTTTGTGCAGGATCAAAAATACCAGCAAAGCTAAAACTTTGCTTCTAAAGATGATTGCTGAAGGACCACCTCCAGGAAATGCAGCTTTCAATGTTGTCATTAATGGATATTCCAAAGCTGGTGATTTAGGGGAGGCAATGGAACTGATAAAACTGATGGAGAGTAGAGGATTAAAGCCAGATGTTTATAGTTACACTGTCGTTATTAGCGGTTATGCAAATGGTGGTCAAATGAAAGAGGCGTACGAAGTCTTGGATGAGGCAAAGAAGAAACACACTAAGTTGTGTCCAGTAACCTACCACACCCTCATCCGTAGTCACTGCAAACTTGAAGAGTACGACTCGGCATTGAAATTACTGAGTGAGATGAAAGACTTTGGAGTGCAACCAAATGCAGACGAGTACAACAAGTTGATCCAATCTCTTTGCTTGAAGGCTTTAGATTGGAGAACAGCAGAGAGATTGTTTGAAGAAATGAAGGCAAATGATTTGCATCTGAACGGTATTACAAGGGGTCTTATACGAGCAGTCCGGGAACTGGAAGAGGAAGAATTGCCGACTGAAGAATTGAGCATTGCAGCTTAGGCGCAACTGAATGGAAGGAAGCCTCTTCTAGTCTCTCTCACTCGTGAGTTATACTTGTTTTTTGTTGGGTGACATTGGATGTTGCTAATAATGTTTATTGTCTTGTTCTATCCTATTTCTTGTTATGTCAACGAAATTTTGTTTCAGAAGAAAAACCCAACACCCCGTAATTCTCTCTTAGACACAAGATAGTTTCTTGAGTTTGAAGCTAATTCTAATTCCGCTTCAATGTTTTCTTTTTGCTATATTTGCAAATTTTGAGAAATCATTGCTATATTTGTAAATTTGAGAATACCTTTTTGCTATTCTTGCAAATGAAGGACCAATGAAGGTCCTAAGTAGAAGTGGGGATCGATCCCAAATCCTAATTTTTACAGAACATGGATCTTACAGAAAATAATTAGAAGAATTATGCATTTAATTGAAGTTTTACTGCATGCTAATATGAAAAAGAGAAAAAGAAATTGAGAAGAGAGAAAAATAGGATTCACCCTTGAAGATCCGATCTTCACGTATGATTCCTTTTCTCCAGAATTGATCACGAATCACAACGTATTCAAAATTCTAATGGTCACCACCAAAAGTTGGTGGTGTGTTACTTCTGTGTGGGCTTGTGGATTTTGTAGGGGGAAAGGATTGAGATTATTGAGAGAGGAGGAGAGGGGATCTTTTTTTTTCTCATAACTCTTTTCTGTTGTGTCAAATGCTTCTCTGTGTCAAAAAAACAAGAAGCCTAATCCCCTATTAATTTGAGAGAATGGGGAATGTCAGTTATTTCCCTCCATTAATTTAAAAAATTAAAATTCAACGATATAATTTATAGTTTTCTTTCTCTTATCAATGACATTTAATATATATAAATTTTATTTATATTAAATTTAATTATATGAACCAAATTCATATAATTTATATTTAAATCATATTCAAATATTTATTTTCTCTCAAATAAGTTTTATATTATAATGTATCTGATAGGATAAACAAACGTTCAACGGAAACAAACAGAATCAATAAGCATTTTAATTACATTTAATTTGAGTTCTAAAACCATGCTAAAACATATTTTCTAGAGGTGGGTTTTAAGTAACATACATTTGTTCAATTCCTCTAAATCTAGGTTGCTTTTCACGTGATTTTAGTTTTGATTCGTGAACCACTAAGAGATCTTCTTTACTATTTTTAGTCTTGAATTTGAGTGGTGGAACTCCAAATTTGAGTGAATTTGTGAAGGAAAAGTAGGTTTGGAGGTGATGAACTAGCCTATCTGCATAAATTCATGTTAGTAGAAAAATGTTTCCACTAACGTCCAATTTCCAATTTTAATATTTTTCAAATTCTTAATTTTCATCTTTTAATTAATTCTCAAATTAATTAAAAATCAATTTGATTAATTCACAATTAATCAATTTCAAAATTTCAAAATCCAATTTCTCGAATTGAATTGAAATTGGAAATTGATTTGATTTTTAATTAAATATATTAAATTAAATAGAATAATTATTTAATATCAAACATTAAATTAATCACACATCTAATTTTAAACATGAATCCTATTAATGTAATTAATATTTAAATCAATATTTAAATATTATAAACTCTTCAATTTCGTTTAATTTCAATAAATTAAACGTTAGTTATATCAAATATAATTATACAAATCTTAATTCGAATTTGAACTTATTCAAAAATCAAATTTCAATTTGAACATTTTCAAATTAAAATTCAATTTGAACAATTTCAAATTGATATCATTTCAAATTCACTCAATTTATTCAAGGTGTTCATGTTTTACAAGCTAGTAAAGATATCTTATGGACCAACAGATCATGAGCTCCAACGATTTAAGATTAATTGCCTAAAACTCTTTATGCACTCTCCTCACTGTAGATATATCTGTGTCCACTTGATTTAACCATAATGAGTAAGTCGACACTTCACAGGTTGTTCACAATAACGGTTGGGTTAATATGTTGTTTTACCCCGAAATTACGTCTTACTCCTTAAGTTCCACTGATTCTCTAATGAACAATTGATTTGTGATCCAATCACCATATCGGATCCCTCTCAGGTCAGTAAAAGGGTGGGACCCCTTGTTCAAGATCTAGATTCAGTACTTAAGAGAACAACCTTTCTCCTATCCCTCAATCGGGTAGGCGTGAATTCTATCTTGCACCCTATGTCCTCAGCTATCTACCTGATCTTATCCCTAAAATGGGAGACTTATTGAGCCGGCGCTGTTGAGCCAACCCTTACTTATGCAAATCTAAAAATAATCTCGAATAAACAGGAGTCCATAGTTAGCTCAAGATTAAAATCGAGTTACCTAGGTCATCTAAGTGAAATAGTCAGTCTTAAACAGTAAACAACAAGTAAGAGTGACTTATTTCTGGGTTCGATCTTACGCAAACTCATTACATAGGACGCCTCCACTCCTCATGTTAATACATGAACGAATCAGGATCACTTCGTTTGTAACACCTTTACAACAAATTGTAACAAATACAGAGGGTTGCATCCAATAATGTTACTAGAATAAGGCACCCAATCCTTATTTGTATACTATAGACCGTTTTGGCTATTTACTCGAACTTGATCCATCTTTATGTCTCTAAATAAAGTTCAAGTATTCATATAATAGCCATGGATCTTAGTTTATTAGATTTAATCTTTACAAATGAAATTTATAGATTCAATAACAACTTTATTGAAGAAATATTGAATAATATCTTTATTGATAATAGAATATGTTTAACTTTACAAACTACGAGTTTTAAGACATACAACCCATTAGTATCAAATACATTATAGTGATTATCATATATAATTAAATTAAATTAATTATATCACATATAATTAAATCTCTCAATTAATTTAAACAATTCAAATTAATCCAAAATTGATTCTCATTAATTTTCGTTGAGCTACAGGGGGACCTCATGGACTTGTAGCTTGAAGCTCTAACGGTATGTGAACATTTAATTAAACTCCTTTATTAAATTATCACCATCTGTTAACTGTCGGGCACTCCACTAAAGATCGACAGCTGCACTCTTCACACTACAGATATATTTTTGTATTCAGTGGATATAACCAGTCAACAGTACAATGACCCTTCACAAATTGCTCGTAAGTACAGCTGGGCCAAAATTACAATTTTGCCCCTGTAGTTATATCTAACTTTTTCAGTACCATTGATCCCTCTAATGAACAATAAATCATAGTCCAACTATGACTAAACCTCTCTCGAGCTAGGAGAGAATGTGGCGCCACATTGTTCAAGCCTCGAAATCAGCCTTTAAAGGAGCAATTTATCTACTTTCCCCGACGTTGGGGAAGGAGTGAATTTCTTCTTGTGTAGCTGTGTTCCCAACTCCCCAATGAAACGAATCTCCAAAAAGATAGGTTTATTGAGTCAACAATCTGGTCATTCTCACCCATACAAATCAAAGGACCGCCTTCATAGGCAGGAGTTCACAACTCACTCAGGATTCAGGTCTTGTTACCTATGGTCATCCTGGTGAAATGTAAGTCTCTATTATGAACTGCGTTAAATAACAAGATTAGTCATTTCGTGATCCGACCTTATACAAACCTCTTGTATAGAATAGCTCCACTCACATGTCTCCACATGAAGCATTAGGATCAGATCATTTGTAGCACCTTACAAAAATTGTAACATTTACAAAGTGAGTCGTACTCATAGTGTCACCATGATAAGGTATCCAACCTTATCCATCTACTACAGACCATTTAGGTTTTCACTTAAATATGATCTACTTGTATGTCTCTACATACATATTTAAGCTACAAAAGATAACCTTAGATGTTAGTTCATTGGTTTGTGGGTTTAATGCTACTAAATATCAAATAAAATATCTCATATTTTATTAAATAAATAAAATGTTTGTACAATATAATTACAAACTAAAGAACCCTACGAGATTTAGGACATCATCCCCAACAGAAAATGCCTCTTAGAAAAAATTGTTAAATTATATTTACGTGTATTTTTAAATAAGTTATTAATAAACAATTATTTCTTTTTAAAATACAAAAATAAAACAAAATAGAACTATTTCAATGTATAATCTTATTTCGGTTAGAAAATATTGAATATTCATAAAATATTGTCAAATAAGTTAGGATAGTTGTTTAAATAGTAAAACTACTAAAAATACTTTCAAGTATAGTAAAATGTTACTATCTATCCGTAATAGACCACAATAGACTTCTATCACTAACACTGATAAATAGTGAAAGAAGCTAATAAATGGAAAAGAAGTCTATTGCAGTTTATTACAGATAGATGATATTTTATTATATTTGTAAAGAAGTTTGCGGTCTCCTCCTCCTCCTGGTCTATTAATAGATAATGACTTTGTTCATAATTTTGTTATCGTCAACTCTACACTAGACATTGTTATTGAATATGAAAATTTTGTTACTTTTAGATAGTTGTGATAGACATTATTCTATCACAGATAGAATTGATAGTAGTCTATCATTACTTATCAGTGATAGACCGTGATAGACGACTATCAATTGCCTATCAATAGATAATCATTTTGTTGTTAGTTATTGGTAGTTTTTTTGCTTTTAGATAGTTTATGATATATACACTAAACATTGTTATTAAAAATTTTGTTCCTTTAGATAATTGTGATATAAGTCTATCAATGTGTACTAGTGATAAAAACTTATAGAAGTCTATCATTGATAGAAACTGATAGAAATCCATCAATGTCTATCAATGATAGAAGGTGATAGAAGTTTATCATTGACACTATTAATGATAGTGATAGACATTGGCAGAAGTCTATCGGTGCCTATCAATGTTTTTTTCATTATTATTTCTGTAAATAGTTTGACATTTTTTTCTATTTGTAAAAATTTCTCTAATAAATAAATATATCTTCTTGAAATTGAAAAAAAAAAAAATCTGTTGAGGAATCTAATGGCAAAAATAGACGTAAAATTAAATGGAAAAAAGGAAAAAAAATGATGAATGGTACGTATAATACCATGGAAGGATATGTTAAGGACAAAGAGAAGAGCTAAAAATTATCCTCTTTTAGCTCCTTTTAATGTAGTACAGATTATTTAAATATTTATTTTATTTAACCTTTAACAAAACATACATCTATTTTCCCACAAATTTATGATACGCATGTATTTTATAACATTATGAAACACGTGCAACACATAAAGTATTCAACTAAACTTAGTATATATATGTTGATTTATTCTATTCATTTAATAAACATCTTAACAAGATATATACGTAATACATGCAATAAATGTCAATAGAGAAATAAAATAAAGAGAATAACTGAGTATCAATCAGGGAGATATATACCAAAAAAAAAAAAAAAAAAATCAAAAATAGGGCATAATGGTTAGAAAATGTATGCCTCAAATCTAATTATAAAAATTTTCAAATATTTGAAACATTTGTGAAAATATGATTTAAAAACAAGTCATTTTCCTAATAGCTTCTTTCAAGTATAATAAATTAAACCCTTTGTAAACTATTATGTTTGTCCTCCAAATCTTGTACTTTTACTTATATGATGAGAATGGTTTCTCCTAATATAAAAATTTCCAAAATTATGACTTAATTATTTACACCATATTTGATATTGTTTAAAGTTAATTATAGTACACAGTAATAGCAATGCATATTGGACACTGATATTAAAAAGTTGAAATTTTGATAGGGGAAATTTTGTTTTTCACCCAATTTCGAGAAAATTTTCTTGAAATCTTTTGAATTTCGAGAATTTTCGATTCTCTCCGTCTCGAGAAAATTTCGAGATTTTGAGAAAATTTTGACATTTCGAGAAATTTTTTTATTTTTTTAATTAACTATATTAGCTCATTCAAAATTTTCAATTTTATAGTCTTGATTATACATAATTTTATAGTTTCACCCGCCAAATGTCATTTTCGACAAAGGATTAAACCTTTTTTATGTGTTACTTTTTCTAATTTTCAATTTTTCTCAATTTTTAGCGTTATTTTTTACTCAAAACTTTCGTCGCTAAAGGAATCAGATTTGAAAAAACCAAAAAAAGTAACATATATTTAATTTTTTTTACCGCATTCAAACTTTTCTCATTAAATCTTCATATATTTCACCCAAAATTGAGTTGATAGTAGTTTTTTCTTTAACCACCCAAAACTTTTTCATGATTTTCACATCATTTCACTTCAAAATATTCCTAAACTTTATATTATTTTGTAATTATTTTTCATTTTTTTAAAATTTATGCTCTCGCATCAACATTTACAATAAACATCTAAATGTTGTCTTAAAATGGTCAATTATAGTCTAATTAAGCCACAATCAAAGTCTCATTAAATAATTATAACAATTTTCATCAATTTCCATAATATTTCTCAAAATTTCTATCAATATCAATATTTTCATAAAATTTGGACCTTGATATTTTCATCGACATTGATATTTCAAACCTTGAAAATAACTAAAAAAAAACCCTCAATATCTTGTATAGATTCAATAAGTAGTCAACGTATGTTTACAAAGCATTATCTTGGAGACAATTATTCTTTCTCATCATGATACGACTAATTCGGGTGGAACAACAATCTTGAACTACTTGGATCAGTAGAACTCTTGAATATTCACTCTCAACATAGCTCAAGATGGAAAAGAAGAAGAAGAAGAAGAAGAAAAAAAAAGACCAAGAAACCTCAATATCTTTTAGAGATTCAATAAGCAGTCGAGACACACTTACAAAGTGCTGTCTTGAAAGCAATTATTCGTTCTGCTCAGACTACAAATAAGACTACAACGATCATCTCCAATAAGATACAATGACTAATTCCGATATAACAACAATTTCAAACTACTTGAATCTAGTAGAATTCTTCGATACTTACTCTAAACTTCAAACAAGATTAAAAAGAAAAGAAAAAAAAATAAATAAAGAAGAGAGAATAACTCTTCAAATTGGAATGAGATCCACTCAATAAAAAGAAAAATTATTTCTAAGTTAAATGAGCAACTCTTCAAAATATAAAATCAAATCAAATAAAGTAAGAATGGAAACATAGGTCAACATAACTCTATTGTGTAGTTACTTGACAAATTAAAACATAACTCATCAAATAGAAAGAAATTACAAATTTCACAAATGATAGTTAAGTTTCTAAATAAAACATCACCAATTGGATGTTTCAATCCAGTTTGAATGTTTCAACAATGACTTGATCCAATTTTATGTGTGAATACTCAATTCACTTTCTTTCACAAACTTTTTTTCTATCAAGTCCAACAAAAATTTCTTCACAAACCTTAAATTTTTTGGATGGTTATGTAACCCATTTTGAAGTCAAAAGAAAATTATGGTCAAATTGTCAAAAATAACACGTTTAAGTTTTCACTTTACAAAATAGTACAATTTTTTAAAACTCATTTAAATAGTTTTTCTAGGTCCATCTCACCCGAGATTGGCCATCGAGATTTTGTTATATATATATATATATATAACTTTTTCTAAATTTACCTATTATTTTGGGTCTTCTCGATACATCTCGTAAGAATTATATTCGCTAATTTTTCCAAATGTTATGTAATCTTCCCAAATCTTTCCAAAATTAAAAAAATTACACTAACAAATATTATACAATTTGGAGAAATTTGAAAAGACAATTGGTAAATCAGGTTAGAAATTCGTGTAATTATGTGGATCTCAATGTTAATCCCTGGCAAAATAACACCGAGATTTTATATATTTGGGCTTTCTCAGTGAAATCGGGCATAACTAATACTGAAATTCGATATATTTGTAGAATCTTCGGCAAGATTAACACTAACATTCAATATATATTCCAAAGTCTACTTTGATAACTGGAAAACTCATTTGGAATTTTGGTGAAAACATAAATTCTGCTAAAGATTTAAAAAATTATGAAATAATTTGATATAATATTTAGTAAAGATAACCAAATTTGGAGAAGATTTGAAAAGATATAAGATATGGTATGAGATTTGGGAAGATTACATACAAAATTAGCAAAACCTTGGTATGTAATGTGGCGAGATTATTGAAAAAGCCCAAAGTAATCAATAAGTTAGAAAAAGTTGTTTTTTTAACTAAATCTCAGACAAAATGTACCAAGAAAAACTATTTTAACGATTTAAAAAAAAAAAAAAGTAACTTTGTAATGTGAAAATAATGATCAAACTGTCCCTTCCATGCATGTAACATACATTATTGATTACAGTTCACAAGGTGAACAAGATTGAGTTCTGAGTTGCATTTTATTTCAAGTTCTCTTGGTTAAAGAGTGTAAGTAATGAACTATCCTCTAAAGCAACTACCAAAAAACTAAGTAGTCATCTATAAAGTACAGATTTCAGCTAATCAGTCCTTAATCTTCTAGAATCATATATTTCTCTTGATAAAAGGATTTCTAGTCATTCACCAATTAAGGATAATCTTTCTAATTATGATTTAGATGGAGAATCAGTAGTTAGTACAAGTATTGAGGAACTCGTAGATTTTTAGACACAACCAAAATATGTTGACATTAATTTAGAGGGTTGCTTCGCAAATGATTTTGATACCTTATTTCAAAATGACGAAAATGAGCAAAAACTAGAAGAGTCAAAGAATCACTCATTATACCTACTAAATGCTCCTTTTTTATATAGAAAAATGTAGTTTATAGATGCAATCAAATTCAAATCGCTCATTTGATAAAGTCTAGTTAGGTGTCGTTGTTTAGGGGTGGAATTATTCTGTGTGAATTTCTGTGATCTTGAGACTAAGATCAAATGTGTTACTTTAAAAGGTTCTCGACTTTAGAACTGTCTGTGTTTTCTTCTTGTTCCAACCTTTTTCTTCTATTACTTCTTTTTTACCATTCTTTCTCCTCCTATATTCGTGCTTTTAACTCTCCATCCTCAATTTCTTCCCAAGTGCCTCAAAATGCCAAAACATATGTTTGTGTTAATTGTTCTCAATGTGTCCCAACAGCGTTCTCACATGTCCAATAATAAAAAAACAATAGACACGCACGAGTGTTTGAAACGTGTAGACAGCGTGCCCAACATCAACAATTTGTCATTATCTATGTATTAGTACTTTATTGTAATGGGTGGGTTGATGCATCTGAGATGAATTTTGATGAGATCCTTGAAATTGATTCGCTTGCCACACATAGCTCGCCTACTTAGGATTAAGTATTTCCCATGATAGCTCAATAGTAATTAGCATAAATTCTTTTTTTTTTAAATTAAAGGTTCAAATCTTCATGGCCACTTGTACTGAAAAAACACCAAGATGACAAGGATGAAGAATAAATTTAAATATACTAGTTCTCCTAAATAATACATATTGTGATAGGAAACATGAAATCTTAAAATGGCGATTGATGAGCAAGAACTATAAACATTTTTCTTTTAAGAAAAGAAAGAACGAAAGAAAAAAACTATGTAATTAGCCAAAAATAACTTAGCATCTTATGTAGCAGCAACTAGAGGTTACAGGAGAATTGAGATTGCACATATCACTAATTCTATTGCATTTCTGAGGGAAGATAATATATTCAATAATCTACCGAATGTTACATTGGCATCGTGCATTTCTTTTGAGAGTGTCCCAACAAATGACATCGACCGCATTGTACAATCCTCTTTGGGCGTTTCAAGTTTTCAACTCTGAGAACTTTCTTTTTTGGCCTTCCGGGTGGGCGACGAACTTTGGGAGGACGTATTGTGATATCAACCTTTGCACCTCCCCCCTCAGCCCCCTCACCCGGCTCCTTCCACAAGCTCTTGTCGAGGATCGGGTATATCATTTGCGAATAAGTTTCACGGAAACTAGCAACAGTGAAACAAGGCTCAGCAAATAGATGAGCATTCTGCCCACAGGACATCAGAGCAGCAGCAGCATGAGCACAAGGCAGACCATATAGTTGCCAACGACGACAAGAACACACGCGACTATGTATCTCCACAATATTTGTCCGCTCAGTTGAGACAATTTCAAACTCAACTTCATTTGCACGAAGTACTTGATAACAACGAGCATCTGCAATTGCCTCAGCGATCCGCTTCTCAGCAGAGGGCACTAGAATGGAGGTCCATCTCATTCCCATTTCACGCCGTTCGTTAAACCAAGATGCCATCTCATTACGGATATGTTCCATCATCTGGACAATGGGGAGCTCGTGACACTCAAGTGCCCAATTATATAACAACTCTGTAACCCCTAATGTAAAATGGCCATATCGCACACCTTCAAAATATGCTACTGCCCACAATTGGGGAGGGAAGTGCTGAAACCACGTTATAACTTCCTGTGAGATCTCCACCATTTCAGCAATTTTGCTGTCGAATTCAGCTGCAGTGAGAGCATAAACAGCATTCCAAAAAATATTGACCAACTTTGTGTTTTTAAATGTATCACGAAAATTTTCGCTTACATAACGCAGACAAAATCCATGAAAGGCACTAGGAAAATGTGTCTCGACTGCCTCAACGATGCCTCTTTGTCTTTCAGATAGTATTGTCAATCTTGGCATGCTATCAGTATTTACCCCAAGAAGCTTCCGCAATTCTGACATGAACCACATCCAATTTTCATCACTCTCCACATCAACAACTGCAGTGGCCAATGGGAACAATGAATCATCCGCATCAACAACAGCAGCACAGAGTAGGGCTCCCAAGTATTTTCCTTTAAGATGTGCCCTATCAAGTTCAAGAAGCGGCCTACAGGCATTTATAAACCCATATATCGAGGCACGGTAAGAAATAAACAAGCGCTGGAAACAATTTTCCTGTCCAGTTGCAAAAACTGAAGCAATACTTCCAGGGTTTGTTTTCCTTATTTGTTCACAATATGCAGGAAGAAGGCGATACCCTTCTTCAAAAGTTCCATGAAGTGCAGCCATGCTACGTTCTTTCCCACGCCAAGCTTGCATGTAAGATACAGCAACTCCGTGCTGATCACGGATATCCCGGAGGATTTCCTTGGGTTTATACTGTGGATTATCTCTTACTTGTGCTGCCACAGATCTGGCAACCCATCCCACGGAGGCTTGCTGATGATGAAGATTACGAACACCTTCACAAGTATGCTCGCCATGTAAGGTTCTAACTGTAAAGGTTGGAACTCCAGGGCATTTTGCTACGTGCACACGCCATGGGCAACCTTCCTTGGAACACTTGGCTATAAACCGGCTACGATCAGATTTAACGATTCGAATATCAAAATGCATAGCTATAGCAATATCTTTCAACATTCTCCGGCAAGTTTCAACATCGGGAAATTCTTGTCCAATAACCAGAGTGTGATCTACCAGACTAAGTGCAGTCTCCGACACAATTAAGGAGTGATCAGCCATTTATTCAGAGTATGAAGACACCAGCATCACATGATTCTGCATGTTTTCTTCATGTTGAAATGAAGAACAAATATTAGACACTCTACTGTACCACACTGCCATAGAAAAGAAGAAAGAAAGTCGTGTTAGAGGGTAGAATACCAGTATAAACAACCGAGTTCAATAAAACAACTATCAACTTGTTCATTTTGTTAGGATAAGCATCCAAGCTCTAACAAATTATGCAAGCAATGGAAGTTTTCCAGCATTACGCAAGTCAAATCTACAGCTAGACAATATTTTACTTAATTGAAACATAGGTAATAAATTTATAAATTGATTTTTACCGTCTTAATATGATTGTGCACAGGGTGAGAATGTGGTATGTACAATAATGATGGTCGACCCAATGGTAACAAGAGTTAAAAAATCCATGAATGCCAAAGAAAGACTCAGTTGCTTACCCAACCTTTCAAAATCTTAGTTTACATAATGGCCAATGTACCAGAACATTTAATAATTTCAAGTTAATAAATAGACCGGAGAATGGGTTAACAAATCAAACACCATTTAAAAGTCAAGTATAATGCTCCCAGAAATCCAGAACTTCTGGAGGGTAAGTTGAGTTGTGAACAAAGATCATCACCAACAATGTAAGAGATTCAGGCTCCAAAAAGAAAACAAGGCCATGTAAAGGACCGGACATAACCCTCTGTTTGAAAATTGGAACATAAGCGTGTTTGGCATTTTTAAGAGACTAAGGTTGCTGTTCTTGATTATAATATTAAGCTTGAGTTGCGTAGCTCAAGATTGGAGAGCTTTATAGGCAAACGGTGCAACTGCATTTGAAACAACTTATGACCTAGATCTGCCGAACTTTTGTCAGCATTCCAAGATTGGCCATCAGGGTGAGCAGCTGCAGACCCCGCAAGGTAAAATTGAAGCATGGATGTGTTAAGTCAAATTAATTTCCTCTTCAGGTCAACACCATCACATCCACATGGGCAATTGTCCAAAATAGCCCTCAAATTTCCATCTTTCATAAATGGCATCCCTTTTGACCAATTATTTTAAAAGCTTCTTCTGGTACATCCCAGGACTGATACCGATACCAAAACAAAAACTTTTAACTTTAAATAACACATTTGAACTACCAACTTTTTGGGCTTTCTCAATGAAACGTTGAAAGGGTTGGACCTGGCCTGCCTACAACCAAAGCGTTAGAAGCCCTTAATTAAGGAGGCCTTTAGTAAATCTGGAGTGTTCCCTAGCTTGATTCTTTCTTTGCTTCCGTCGCTTAGTGCATCCCCACTACCGCCCCTAACAAACTTTCTGTCTAACTGTCGAGATCTCTTGCTCGGTGTGCTCGTTAGCCAAGACAACGACCAAGATTGTACAAAAATTGAGAGTAATGAGCATGGAGCAACCAAGGCAATACTCACGAAGGCATGAGCATAAACGAGCTTCTCAGAGGTCAAATTCGAAGAAACAAAGCAGCGCATAGAAGAATGCAAGTTGAAACTTTAAGAAACTATCAATGTAAACATCAATAAAATATTGAAGTCTGAGTATTCATTACAAAAATGTAAAACAAAGAAATTCAAAAGAAATAATTAAATAAATAATTTACAGGCTGCCTTAAGTTTCAATTGGTATTTTTTTGGGATAAATACCCATTTATACCTCTAAACTTTGAGATTATATCAATTTAAACCCTGAACTAATGATTATAACAATTTCAATCCTGAACTTTTGTAATTGTATCAATTAACACCCTCCTCCAGACTTGGTTCAGAAAATATTGTGTGAAACATACAAGTATTTCAAATTAAACTTCTGAATTGTTTTAAGTGAATCAATTTAAACCCATCATAAAGATTACATTTGAAAATCATACATGCATTCAATTCTTATACGTGCATATACTTATTCATATGTCAAATTAATAAAAATGGACGAATAAAATTTATGCACGAACGATTTTCAAAAGAAATCTTAATTAAGAATCTGTTTTCTTTGATGAAAACAACTACTTTCATTGAGAACAAATGAAAGAACACACGAGCATCCAAAAAACCAAGTCCATAAAAGAAAGGAGGCTCCCACTACAAGAAGGGACCCTAACTATACAAAATCAAGTCTAAAGGATAGTTACAGAAAGCCTTCAAAATCGAAGCCCAATGACATGAAACCGAACAAGAGACCAAATGTCTCTAGCATCCCTTTCAATCCCTCTAAACACCCTACTATTCCTCTCACCCCATAGCACCCAAATAATAGCACAAAAACAACCACACCAAAGAAACCGGTCTGTCTCTCCAAACGGCGGATTGAGGAGGAACTCCTCTATCATATCACTAACATCTCTGTGTCGGGCACTTAGCATGCCATACGTTTGGAAAAAGGAATCTCAAACATAGCTCGCAAAATCACAATGCCAAAGAATATGGTCCAAGTCTTCTTCCACCTTTCGACAAAGAATACAACAAAAAGGCCCAACCATCAGCAAGATCTTCCTCACAAGCCTATCCAACGTATTAAGACGGCCATGAAGAACCTGCCAAGTAAATAACCTCACCTTTCAAGGAACCTTGATCCTCCATAACGACAAAAAGCACCAAGAGGAGAGGGGTTAACCAAACACTGAAAAAATGACTTACACGAGAACCCTTCCAAAGGATTAAGGCTCCAAACTCTCACATCTCTCCTCCCACGACAAAAGAGATGACTCTCAAGAAGAGAAAGGAAAGGCACTGCATCCATCGTCTCTCTATCAGAAAGAGCCCAATGGAACCCAAAGGAAAAAGTACAAGAGCTCCCATTCCAAACAAGAAAGTCACAACATAGTTTTTAAAAGAAGACAGATGATATAACCAGGGAAATAACCCACAGAAGGGGGTTTAATTGATAAAATTATATGTTTCACACGATGTTTATCCAAACAGAATATAATGGAAAGTGTAAATTGACACTTTCAAAAGTTTAGGATTTAATTAATACAACTATTAGTTCAAAAAGTTTAAATTGATACAACCCTAAAGTTTAGGGGTATAAATTGATATTTTCCCTTTTTTGTCGATAATTTTTTGTCCCTAAAATATCAAGGAATCCTTAATATTGTTGATCATCCTCTCATACCAGCTACTGATCACCGTCTTGGTAACCTTTCTATTATTTTTTTATTATTATTATTATTTTTTATAGGAACAACTTTCATATAGAAAAAAATGAAAGGATACACAGCATATAAAAAACCGGCCCATGAAAAGAGACTCCAACTATACAAGACCATGTCTATAGAATAATTACAAAAGACAGGTTCTTACATGCACAGGGTATTAGCAGTCGTTTCCAACTGTTGTTCCCTTCCCATGGACAGGTTCTTACGCGTTACTCACCTGTCATCCACTGGAAACACCACTTCTCGTCTGACTTGCACATGTTAAGCATGCCACCAACATTCATCCTGAGCCAGGATCAAACTCTCCATGAGTGAAGTCATCATTTGACCAATTGGCTCGAACACTAGATCGCTTGTGCCCACACCCATAACCATACGGGCTCAACCTAAATGGAGTGGCTCTTAGTTACGCTGCACCCTAACCCGAGTCCCATGTCCACTCTTATCCACCAAAAACCCAAGAAGTTGGCTAAGCGTGGAGCTTGAAGACCCTACTGCATTTTTCTTTTGTTCCATCGTTGAGAGGAAAAGGATCTTTTAGATCTATGTCAAATCAAACTCTCCAACTTACAGATATATTCATAGATAAATTGACTAGTTGATGATCTCATTCATGTTACCTTCCGTTATATCTAGCCAAATAAAGAAGGAAAAGGCCCCCTTCCAAATTTGTCCAGAGTCATCAATTTTTTTAAAATGGAATTAATGGATTCAGTGACCTTGCTCTCATCCAACAACCGAGTTGATATTATCTTAGATGTTGGATTGTGAAATTGAGGAATTAACTTCTCTTTTGCTTTTGCTTTAGCCGACTGTTCCTTCCCATGGTTTTAGAGATCAACTTTTTATAGTCCCTTAAACCATTTGGGCCTTTCTCTTGTAGGCACTATACACTTGGTCTCCTTTTTGGCTCCATCTTCATCTTATTCTTTCTTCACTTCCTTGTGCAAAATAAAAGGCTCCAAGAAAATTCAATTATTTGCTTGGTTGGTTGCTTTAGGAATAATTGATACTTTGAAGTTTTGAAAGCCTCCTCTCAAGCAAGATGCCCAAAATGGCATGTATTGTGTAGTGAAGCCGAGGATATAAATTATCTGCTATGGTTCTGTCCTTTTCCCACCAGAGTTGAGATGTTTTTGGCAGGGATTCAACTTAACCTTCAAAGGTTGAGCATTCACGAGGTGCCAAAGGAGTCATTCTGAACCCTCCTTCCTAGTGGATAAGGTCAAGTTCCCTAACAAGTTTTTTTTGTTTCCAGCTTTGTTATTTACTTGGCTGTAAAGGAGGAATTCAGAAGAAAGATACTTTGTGGGAGGACTTGTGGAATTCAGTCTACTTCAGTGTTTCTTTATGAGCCCACAATTCAAATTATTTTGTAATCTGTATTTTATTTATTTTGACAACAGTCCTTTTTTATTATTTGATCTTTCATATTCTTAATGAAAGTTGGATTGTTATTAAAATAAATAAATACATTTTTAGTTTTGAAGTGGATAAGGCACAAAAATGTTTAGAAATGGTTTTCAAACTTTGAGTGGGATCAAACTACAGTGATTACTAAGGGTCTGTCTGATAGGAAATCTGAAATTTAAAAACAACGAATTCAATTAAAATAAAGTTGTATTTCATGTTTTCATATATGTGTTTGGTAGCAAATCCAGAAACTGGATTCTAATTTAAATAATTGCTTAAAATGTGATTTATATTATATTTATAAATCATAAAACTTAATGTAGTTACCAACTGAATATTAGTCGATAATAAAAAAATTATTAGTTTATTTATTAACATGTTTTATGTTAATTTTTTTTTTATAACTATTATTTTGTAATATTATATGTTTTATAATAAATTACATAATACATATTTTACTTTTCAGAAAATAAATTGAGTTTATAACATGACATACGGTAGTTCTAAGTATTTTTATCTTTACTTAATATAATTCTGCACTTTAAAATTCAAAATTTAAAATATTCGAAAACATTAAAATATTATTTTCAGAATTTATACTGCTTGGACCACATAATACGGAAACATGTTTCAAAAACAGTATCAAGGTTGCCCACCAAACATATATTTGTTGAACTCAATCAATCTGAAAACATAAAACAGAATTTGGATTCTCTACCAAACAGACCCTACGCACTTGATAACGATTTCATTTTTAATTTTCTGTTTTTGAAATTTATGCTAGTATCCTCTCAATTCCTCTATCATGGTTTTCATCGACATCAAGGAAACACTTGAATTATGGTCAAATTCTAAAAATAAAAACAAGTTTTTAAAAGCTATTTTTTAATTTATTTTTCAAAACTTAGCTTGGTTTTTGAAAACATAAGGAGAATCTGGATAATAGAACATAAAAACTTATAGGTGGAAGTAGTGCTTATAAGATTCATTTTCAAAAACCAAATGATTATCAAACGGGACCTAAATTAAACTTGCACATACCGGATTGCAATTGCAGAAGCCTTGAGGATTGAAGCTAATGTGAAAGGTAGGCAAGGGTTAATCCATTCCATGAGGATCCGTCGATAATCAGATGATTATAAGCTGGAAGTTGATGGGTTGTGCAATGTGGAAGTATAAAAAAAAAAAAAAAGGGGTGGGAGACCTCATACAGGTGATATGGTAGACTGACATGTAAAGGTGGGCAAGGCTTAATCCTTCCTCATATTGGAGATGCAGTATGGGGCATGTTGAAAAGTAATACTTACTTTTTACTTAATAGATGTTCTTCCAATGAAAGATTTTCAACCTACAAACCGTTGGCCAATTAGAGAGGGTTGATCTCCTCTCCCAACAACTCAAATGACTCAAAAGATAATCCTGTCCCATAAGAAGTTCTTCTTATCTACTTATACCCTACCCCCATTCTCTCTATCTACATTGTATCTTCTTCCCCTTCTAATTGGTGGCCTACCCAAGGGACGAGAGTCCCTTCCCTTATAAACTTCCAATCTGTTAAATCATCGATTGACCCAATAGTTTAAGCTTATGAGTGAATTTAATATTATATCAACACTTTAACCCTCCTTCACTCATGGGTTTGAAATATATAGAAGACCCTACAAGGAGAAATCAATATTAATTGGAGAGAAAATAACATTGCAAAGATTTTAACACAAGATCTCCTGTACCTCCTGCTCTATTACCATGTTAAATCACCAATTGATCCAAAAGTTTAAGTAGATGGGTGAAGGTCAATTCAACAGTCTATCCGTGTCAAAATTAATGAAAAAATTAGAGTAATTATAAAAGAACTTGTGTTGGCCACTCCAATTGGAAGCTGTGAATCGTGCAAGGTCACAAAAATAATAAAGAAAATGTAAAGAGACCGTTTTTTATTTGACCAACTTATCACAATTTTCTAAATTTTTCCATTTGATTAATATCACAGTAGAGTTTTTCATTTCACCCGGCAACATAATATAAAGAGAGAAATATAGTATATATATATATAGTAGGTTAGAAGATCGGGTAGACTAACTTGAATAATAGTAAGACAGCCACCTACAGAGATACATGAGTTCCTCCACTTTTAAAGCATGTTTTCAATACCCTCTATGTTAGAAGCCCAAAAGGAAGGATACATGTTTTTCCATTATGAGGGATCTCCAAACATGAGTGGGTGTCGAGAGCCAATTTCATATTCAAAGAGAGAAAAGCAAGAGCTTTAATTACTGAATTTTATCAACATCAATCCCCCTAATCTCAATCTCACTGTAATTTATCTTGATACCGAATGTTTTCTCAAACATCTTGATTTTTCTTTTATGGAAACAACCGCTTTTATTGAGAAAAAAATAAAAGAATACAGAGCAAATTTTAAAATAAAATAAAATTAAAAAAGTCTACAAAAGAACTCCATTAGAGAAAGGATTTCCAACTATGTAAGATATTATCTAGAGAATAGTTATAAAAAGTCTTCAAAACCGAACCCAAAGAGAAATTGAAAAGAGATCCAAATGCATTAAATGTAGGGGAAAAAATAATATCATCAACAAATTGAAGATGATTGATGAAGAAAAAGTTACCTCTCGAGCAAGGATTAAAATATCAATGTTGATATATGTAAATGGTAGGGTTTGACATCAATATTTAGGATTGATCAACATCACAAAACATAAAAAATACCATCTATCAATACAATACAGATATGAATACTAATAACAAAATATTCTTGGTTTGGAAGTAAAAACAACTTAACTATTAATTTAAATAATCTTTATATATTTTTGTATTTATAAAAAATATCCAGCAATATCAATATTTTATCGATATATCCATAAAATTGATATTTTGATACCAATATGGACATAATATTTAATCCTTGCTCCCATGTTAAAGCCTTCGATAAGGCCAAAAGATTAAATTGTCACACCATGATGAAAAAGTAAAGAGAGAGGATCTCCTTGTCATATGCCTCTTCCAAGTAGCTTGACTCTCCCTTGAGGTTTAGCCATGATAATAATGGAGAAATTTGTACCAGAGATACAAGCATGATTTAATCCCCATTTTTAGTCAAAACCAAAGCCTTTGTTCGTTAGCTTGTTTGTTCTGCAGCACACATCCATAGATTTAACCAATTAGCAAGGTTCTGTAAAGCCAGTGGGTGGAAAAATCCAACACTTTGAATGGCAAGGTCAAGGCAGTCTGGTCGCTCAAGGAAGGGAATATAGACAACCTCTAAACAGAGGAGGCTCTCTAGTTGAATAAACTTAAAAGGGCTAATAGAGGGCACAGAACAGTGGTGAGGTCAACGAAAGGGAGGGCTTTTGGAACCACTGTGGGTCATAAAGAAGGCAACCCCGCACCACACAGCCCCCCATTAGTTGTTTGAGGAGGGTTTAGGAGGTAATCACCAATATCCAAACTAGCAACTAAAGTACGAGGTGGAGTGCTTGGTCATGTTAGCAACGAAGGTTCTAACAAATAAAAGGGCCCACATCTTTTTTTCGCAGGGGCAAAAGACACCTGATGGCAAAGAAAATGGATGATTAAAGATGAGACTGGGTCAAGATCAGTAAGGGTGGGAGACATCAGCCATGCTTCGAGTTGAGAAGGATAGCGTGGTGGGTCTCCAATAAGACAAAGGAAAGGCCCAGTTCAACAACTAGCATAGAACCCAACTCTACAGAAAAAAAAATGTAGCTTAAAAAGATCCATGGAACAAAGGATAGACCGTTAAGCATTGTTTGTTAGGCTACGGGCTTTGGATCAATTGTCGTGTAAAACCAATGAGAGGGTTTTATTAATGCATCAAAAGTTATTGAATACAAGGGAACAATACTCTATTTATAGAGAATTAAAGATAAGATAGAATAACTAAAAGGAAACTAAAAACTAATTAGGAAGCTAAAATGTAATTAATCAAGGATTAACCAAGATTAATTTGAATTTACCAAATTACTCCAATCCTGTTACATTAAATTGGAAAAAACTATTGCACAAAAGCCTTATTCCTTCCAGCTCAAGATCCATGATGGCTTGACTAGGAAAGTGCCGTGAATACAAAAAAAAGGGGAGATGAGACATCCCCAAGGCCAAAGGGCTACAAAAAGAAAATCCCAATTAGCCAAGAATAAGACAGAGAACACCAGATGAACACAAAGAGCTTGATTGAGTCCCACTGGTAATCCTTGCCACTGATCTTCTCTTTGAATACCCTCTGATTTTTGTAAAGCCAGAACTGCCAAAGAAGTGTTGCAATAGCATTGATCCAAAGAAAACAACCTCTATCTTTGAAAGGAATCCTTAAAATCAACGGCCAGAAAGCCTCATTAATATTTTTAGGCCAACACCAACTAATCCCAAAACACTTTAGGAGCCTATTCCATAAAAATGCCCAGGAATAATGTACGAAAAGGTGGTTGTGACGTGTGGTTTTCAACATTTGTTTTGCACAATATGCACTAATTCGGGAATAGTAAATAGGATGCTTGACAGAACGACATTAGCATGTGTGAGCCTACCCCCTCTTGAACAAAGGAAATTGCTCCATCTAGCAATTTTCGAAGCTATTTTCTCCTCAACCAAATTCTAAAACATAGAAGATCTGGGATTTTCCACCAAAGAACCCTTAAATAAGTCATAGGTCAGCTAACCACATCACAATCCCAACTCTCAACAACTTCATCCTCTTTGGTACCTTCCAAGTGAATGCCCAAGATGGTGGTTTTTTGACAATGATTTTCATACCAAACACATAGGCCTTTTCTAACAAAGCACTCAGAACATTATCCACAATCACAAACAGAAAGGGTCGTAATGAATCACTTTGGCAAAGTCCTCACGAAGTGTGAATAATCCCAATGGTCTGCCACTAACAAAGACAGATAAGGAGGTGTTCATGATGCATCCTTTAACCCAGTTGATCCATCTTTCTCCAAAGCATTTACCAAAGAACCTCCAACAGGACATCGCACTCCACCATGTCATAAGCTTTCTCAAAGTCAAGATTGATTACCTAATCTGTTTCCTTTTCACAACTACACTAATCCACCAACTCATTGAGGATGGAATCAAGCTCTTTACCTAGCAAGTTTTGCTAGGCCGTGTGAATACTTTGGATAGGCTTGTTAGGAAGATGGCTTCATTAATACTTTGGATAGGCTTGTAAGGAAGATGACTTCATTAATAGGTCCTTTTTGTTGTATTCTTTGTCAGAAGGTGGAAGAAGACCTGGATCACTTTCGTTGGGGCTGTCAATATGCAAGGTCTATGTGGATTTGTTCCTTGTAGGAGTTTGATGTTCAGGTAGCTGGCTAGAGGAATATTCCTGCAATGATCAAGGAGTTCCTCCTCCATCTGCTTTTCATAGAGAAAGGTCGTTTTTTATGGTTTATTGGGATGTCCACTTTGTTGTGGGATATTTAGGGAAAGAGGAGCAATAGAGTATTCAATGGTTTAGGCAAGGACTCGAGTGAGGTTTGGGCCTGGTGAGGTTTCATGTTTTGCTTTGGGCTTCAGTTTCAAAGCTTTTTTGTAATTATTCCCTAGGTAACATCTTACTTAGTTAGAAACCCTTTCTTTTTTGTGGGCTTGTTTTTTTATGCCCTTGTATTTTTTTCATTTTTTCTCAATGAAAGTTGTTGATTATATATATATATAAGAAGAAAAAGAAGAAGCTAAGAGGATGGAATGAAGAATGTCTACCTAAAACAAAGGCCAATTGATTCTAAGAAACATTCAGATGCATCATCTTTCTAAGATGATGGGCAAAGACTTCAGCCACCACTTTATAGACACTTGTCACAAGACCTATAGGCCGATAATCAGCTACCTTCGTTTCTCTGGTGTTCTTTGGAATTAGACAGAGATAAAGTCTCATTGACACATCTATTCAGGATCTCCTTCTCATAAAAATCCTCAAAGATCTTCAACCAATCGTTCTTTAAAATGGGCCAAAACTTTTTCATAAATTTACCAGCATAAACATCTAGTCCTGGGGCTCTATAATTACCAAGCTCATCAATAGCCTTTTTAATTCTTCTTTCGTAAAAAGTATTTTCCAACTCCAAACAAACATTTGAAAGAACAAGCCTCCACTCAAATCGCTAATGATAAAGCTTGGGTCTTCTCTTTTTGGGTAAAGAGTCTTGAGAAAGCTGCCAAACTCTTCAACAAATCAACCAAGCTTCTAGCTTCCATATTTTGGATCTCCACCACTAAACTCTTTTTCCTTTTTGAATTGGCTATATTATGAAAGGACGACGAGTTTTCATCCCCTTCTCCCAACCATTTAGCTTTGCATTTTTACTTGACTACTAATTATTCTTCCCACGTAATAAGCCAAGTTGAAACAGTGGTTAAATAAAATAGACAATGTAAAAGAAGGGGTTGAAAACATGAAGGCAAAAGGATATTGGTGAGAATGAAGCTATACAAATTTAATTGGATATTTTAGCAAAATTTTATGAGGTCAAGCCTTCTAGATCCTCTAACACGTCAAAAGAAAACCACAGCAAACCTCTCAAATGAACGTTAACATGTCAAGATTCCATATATTGAGAGGGATGTATCTAAATTTAACCTAATTCCAATAGGAAGTGACAACTTTGAGTTCAAAGAAGCCTTTCTAACTCCATGACACAAATGTCAGTTGACCCACACATTCTGCCAGCCAACTTGATGAGAGAAGGGTTTAGCTTGGTCAATATCCACGCAACTCAAAATAACTTTGTTCGTTTTGCAAGGATTAATTGAGTAATACTTGCTCCATGCTTCCAAGGGCATCTAAAACTTTGTCCAAGTGGAATTTTTTCCATTACTCCCTTGAATTGAGGCCTAAGAAGCACAGACATGGAAGTGGACACAACACGACGATACGCCAATTTTAGAAAAACTAGGACATAGACACGTTGACGATACACTCTTTTTTTATTATTATTTTTAGGATACATATACATTTAATATAAAATAATGCACTCCACTTAAAAAAGCATAGAACGCCAAATTAATTGTTAATGACCCCCCTCGTGGCAAAATTATTCCCTCTCACGGAATAAGACAGGATGACCCTCTCTCTCCCTTCTTATTTATAGTAGTTGTTGATTGTTTGAGTCGTCTTCTTGACCACAGCTCCATGTTGGGTCTTACTGTTGCTCACCCTATTGGTCACTCAACATTTTCACTTACTCACTTACAATTTGCTTATGACACTTTATTGTTCTCAATTGCTGAAAGATCTGTATTATATAACTTGTTTGACATTGTCCATATTTTTTAACGTGCTTCGGGGCTTAAAATCAATCTTGCTAAAGAGTGAACTCCTTGGGATTCATGTTTCATACTCTAATTTTGATTGGTTGTTGAGTTCTTTTGCTTGCAAAAGATGTTTCTGGCCTGCATATTATTTGGGGCTTCCTTTGGGTGGCAATTCTAAGTCTGTTTCGTTTTGGCAGCTCGTGGTTGAGAGAATTCAGCATAAGCTCCATAACTGTATGCTTATATATCGAAAAGGGGTCATCAGACTCTCTTTCAAGCCACTCTCTCTAGCCTTCCTAATTATGTCCTTATTCCAGGCCCATTTGTTTTTAGTTGCCTTGATAAGTTGGTTAGAGATTTCTTTCGGGAAGGTTCTCGTGATGATGGTGACTTACATAATGTGAATTAGGTGATTTCTCAGCACCCGTGATTATTGGGTGGTCTTGGCATTGGTAATTTTAAATATCAAAACTCTGCTCTTCTTGCCAAATGGACTTGGCGATTTTTATCTGAGCATGATGCTTTGTGGAGGAAGCTCATTGTTGCTAACTATTATTCCACTGATTTGTGTTTGGCCCTCACCTATTTCTAGTGGTTCTTCCAGAGCTCCTTGGAGGTACATTTGTTGACCTAATTGCTAACCGGATTAGACGTCGTATTGGTGACGATTCGTCTACGTCTTTCTAGCATGACTCTTGGCTAAGTTGTGGTGTCCTTGCCAATGTTTATCCAAGGCTCTTTCGTCTTGTGCAGCAACCTAAGGCTATTGTTGCTATTGCTTGGATCTCTTCTATGTCTGCTTGGAATTTGAATTTTCATCGTAATCTTACTGAGTTGGAGATTGTTGAATGGGTTTCATTATCTCTTCACCCGACATCTGTCCATTTACGTTCCTTCCCTGATGCTTGGTTGTGGCCTCTTGATCCTTCTATGGGCTTTACTGTTAAATCTCTTATGGCTGCTTTGGTGGGTGATATGGATTCAGTTTTGACTGACCTTTATTCGGTGATTTGGAAGGACAGATATCCAAGAGGATTAAAATCTTTCTTTGGAAGCTTAGCTGGGGTGTCATCAATATTGCTGATCGTTTGCAGTGTCGCATGCCTTATATGTCTCTGTCTCCCTCTTAGTGTCATATGTGTCATAAGTATGTTGAATCGCCGGTTCATCTTTTTTTCCATTGTTCTTTTACTACTAGCTTGTAGGATCTTCTCTTGCCTACTTTTGGTTGGTCCTTCACTTGTTCTAATAATATTTCCGATGCTTTGGTCTCTGTATTAGTCAGTCAAGCTTTTGGTGGTACTAAACAGGTGATTTGGTTGGCCTTCATTCGTGTGTTCCTTTGGTGCTTATGGGGTGAAAGGAACAAAAGACTTTTTAATGATACTTGTTCTTCTAGTACTCAGTTTTTAGAATTTGTGTTGTCTACTGCTTTTTCATGGTGTAAATTAAAGCACCCTTTCTCTCACTTTAGTTTGTCCTTTTTAGTTAGTAATTGGCGATCTCTATTAAAATATCTTTGCTCGAGGTTCTCCCCTTATATATATCAATGAATTGTTTCTTTTACCAAGAAAAAAAAAAGCCAAGTTAATAACAATTGTAGGAGATGGAACGGTTATGTTTCTAATTTCAGATTTTTATGTTTATGTTTTTTAACTTAAAAAATTGGCTTTCCATTTTTTTTTTTTTTTTTAAATCTTGGTTTAACATGTAATTGATTTGGCTTTAAATTTGGGTCCAACATAAAAGGTTGGACCATTTTCTCTTTTAAAAAATTTCCCAAGTGTGTCCAGGAAGTGCCCCAAACATGTCCCACGTGACTGAAACTAGAAACAAATAGATAAAAATAGGACAAAGAAATTTGTATGTTGCACATGCGTCCAGAGCGTGTCCATGCTTCATAGATTGGGGCTTTCCTCCCCTTTTGTAATTTCATACATCAATTTTGAAAAATTAAAAATAAAAAAGATTTGTACCAAACACCATACAAGAACTTTGTAAAGACCACAGTGGATGAGTCCAGTCCCTAATAGTTTCATCAATGAAAAACATGGGGACAGAACCACTAATGATGGTGGATGGGCCAGCAAGCGTACAAAAGGTGACAGTCAAGGATGAAAGAAAGGCATAAGTAGGAAAAGAAGGGGAGTTATAGTAGTCTATAGATGTGAAGTTGCCTATTAAGGATAGGAAAGAGGATCGGTCTTTTTTTTGTTCTCAACAAAGAGTACCATGAGTCTACTGTTTCTGCAATTAGAAACTAGCTGGGATATTTTGGCTCCATTCTCATCTCTTATTTGATAAGTTGAACAAAGAAAAATCAATTTTGGGCTCTAGGAAGAGTTTTTTGGTTGAGAGGAGAGTTGTTGATTCTTTACACAATTCAGAGTCGTAATCAAGGGTGAAGGAGAACAAGTTCTTGAACAGAACTAGCTTTACATTTACGATCCACTTCATGGGGAAAGGCAATTTACCATAACAAAAAGACCCCATGAAAAATTGTTTCTCGTTGAAGAACAAACAAGTTCTTCTAATCCAAGTTGATTAAATTTCACCCCTTCAGGACCTCACTGATTGCTCCATTCATTATAACAGAAACAATTCTCAGCAGCTTCAGCACTGATAATGAATTTCAGCCCCTCGGTTTTGTACTGCAAATCTTTTTGCCCAACCATGAATATTTCCAAGAACCCAACATCTATATGTTTTTTTTTTCCTTTGCAGATTTGATATAATGGAAAGAAGCTAAACAGGAAGAAGACTGACATAAAGTTCAAGGAAAGGGGCTCCAAAAGCAGGGGGTCAAGTGGGAAGACGTCACCCCTACCTCCAGATAAGGGATTATAGGAATGCGAATGCCCTCGGCTAAGAGTTAATGCGGAGAGTACAGAGATTCGCGCCCCCCCCCCCCCCCCCAAAAAAAAAAGGACTAAAACCAGAACTATTACAACTTGTGTTTGTAGCATTAAGAAGCACAAATAGGGAAATTTTGATCAACGGCCAGTCTATGCACGAATAGCCCTCATTTAAGACGAATACACAAATTCCTAAATGATTATACAAAAATTCTCCATTAAAGGGTCCATGGAGATGTAGTTTACTTTGCCAGACATTCAAACAGATCCCAAACTCCAAAACTCGCATAATGAAGTAGATAGAAGTTACCCAAAAGCTAAATAGTTGATTTCCACGCAGAATCCAACACCTTATACGAAACGCGACAGTAGTCCAATTTCTTCCAATGTCGGAATGTCTTGTTTAGGATAACAACACTATAAAAAAAATTAAAAAATCACTTTAGAGCAAAATTAACAGCCTAGAGCGAAAACATTAGCCAAAAACAACAACAAAAGTTCAAAAATCATGCCCTCAAAATCAGAGATCGGAGCAAGATATTGGGTTCTCCGAGAGAGAGAGAGAGAGAGAGAGAATACAATACAGAGGAAAAAGAAACTAATGTCGATTGGTATAAAAAAGAAAAAATTAGAGGGAAGAAGAGAGATACCAGGGAAGGAAGAGGAAGAGGAGGAGAAGCAACGAGGTGACGACGGCGGCGATGGCGGCGACGATGAGGCGACGGCGAGAGAGGAGTATTGAGAGAAGAGGCGTAGTAGGAGAGTACAGTCGAAAGAAGGGTATGGTGTGAATTAGTTAGGCCTCTGGGGGCATATGCGTGATTTCAGATATAGTAAAGTCAAGGAAACTGTGACACCTTACACTAATTAATCACAATAAGTTTATTAAAAAAATTACCTAGTTTAGGTAATTGACATGTATTATTTTTATTAAAAAGAATATTACAAAAATACCTACCAACTATATCATATTATGCATATATGAAATCTAAGATTTATATATTTTAATTTATTTGGACAAAATTTCTCTCAAATATTTGAGCTAATAGGGAATTTTATCTTTTCAAAGTTAAGGAATTTGAGGGCTTGTTACAATTTGAACTCAAAAAATTGAAAATATGGGATCAATCAATAAAATAATTTTGTATTTTATATTTTCAGATAGGGATTGGGTAGCAGATTGAGAAATTGGATTCTAATTAATATATTATTTTAAATGTGTTTTATACTATATTTATAAACCATAAAACTAGTTGTAATTACCCACTTAATTTGAATTTAAACTATTATTAATTAGTTTATGGACACGTTTTAGTTATAAAAAATCAAAAATAGAAAAATAAGTGAAACTATTTACACAAAATAACAAAATTTTAATATTCTTTGATAGAGCTTAATAGAGGCAGATAGAAGTTTATCAGTGTTTATCAGTTTTTTTTATATTTCTGTAAATAATTTGACATTTTTTCTATCTGTGAAAATTTTCCTTAAAAAATGTATAATTATTATTTTGTAATATTATATGATCTATAATAAACTAAATTTTGTAATATTATGAATTGAGTTTATAACATGAAATACTATATTTCTAAATGTTTTTATCTTTTTTTAACATAGTTCTACATGTTAAAATTTAAAATTCAAAATCCAAAGATACAATGAGAACATAACTAATATTGCTTATAAAATTTGCATTGTTTTGGATTACAATATTTGAAAACGGTTTTCAATAATATAATCTAGATTGTCGGTCAAACACATATTTGCTTAACTTAGTGAATCTGGAAGCATTAAACAAAATCTAAATTGTCAACTAAATGGGCCTATGATTTTCTTACACAATTGACGAATATTTCTATTCGGCCATTTTAATTAATAATTTTTCCATGAAATTAACCCTATCATTTCCTAAAACAAATATTAAGTTGGAAAATCACTTTAAAATGTAAATGTTTTTTTTTTGGGGATAATTTCTACTTTTTGTACAAAATGTAATAAAGATTTTTTCTTTTTTTTTTTTTTTTTTACAAGGAATAGAAAGGCGTCTTTAGAAATTTTTGTTCCTATTGCAAAAATGAAAAATGGCTCACAATTAAAAAATATAAGAAATTTGACCTTTTGCTTATGTCTCATTGTTCGAAATTGTTGCTTTGATCCCACCAATCACGCTTGGTGGCTTGACAATTAATAGACGTTGTCGCTTCTCACTACTTATTGGATGCTAGAACATGTTGGGGTTGATGCCATAAATCTCATGGGTCATGTAGTTTGTAATTGTAATGTACAAACAATTTTAATTATTTAATAAAATATGAGATATTTTATTCGACATTTAGTAGCATTAAACCCACAAACCAATAAACTAACATCCAAAGTTATCATCTATAACTTAAACATGTATGTAGAGATATACATGTAGATCATGTTTAAGTGATAACCTAAATGATCTGTAGTAGATGGATAAGGTTGGGTACCTTATTCTGATGATATTACGAATACGACCCGCTTTATAGATTGTTGTAAAGTGCTACAAATGATCTGATCTTGATTATTCATATAGAGACATGTGAGTGGGGGTATTCTATACAAAGAAGTTTGTATAAGACTAGACCACGAAATGAATAGTCTCATTATATAACATCGTTAATAATAGAGACTTACATTTCACTGGGATGACCGTGGGTAACATGAACTAAATCCTGCGTGAGTTATGAACTCCTACCTACGAAGGCGGCCCTTTGATTTGTATGGATGAAAGTGGTCAAATCACCAACTCAGTGAGCCTACCATTTTGATGATTCGTCTGATTGGGTAGTTGGAAACATAACTACACAAGACAAAATTCACTCTTTCCTTAATGTCAAGGTAAGTAGATAAATTACTCCCTTAAAGAGCTGATTCTGAGGCTTGAACAATGTGGTGTCACAGTCTCTCTTGGTCCCAGAGGTGTTTGGTCATAGTTGGACTATGACTCATTGTTCAATAGAGGGATCAGTGGTACTTAAAGAATTGGATGTAACTACAGGGGCAACATGGTAATTTTGGCCCAGTGTACTTACGAGCAATTTGTGAAGGATCATTACACTGTTGACTGGTTATATCCAATGGACACATAAATATATCTATAGTGCGAAGAATGCAATTGTCGATCTTTAGTGGAGTGATCGACAGTTAATGGATGTTGAATAATTTGATTAAAAGAGTTTAATTAATTATTCAGATAGCATTGGAGTTTTAATCTATAAGTCCATAAGGTCCCATCTGTAGCTCAATTGAGATTATGGATAATTAATTTTAGATTAATTTGAATTGTTCGAATTAATGGAGAGGAATTAATTATATATGATATTATTAATTTAAATTAATTATATGTGATATAATTAATATAATGTATTGGATACATTATAAAATAAAGTTTATTAAGAGATGAATTAAATACTTGAATATGACTCAAATACTAATTATACAGATGAGATTCATATAATTACGTTTAGTATAAATGTGGTTTATATTAAATATACGCATCAATGAGAGAATTAAAAACAATAAGTTATATTGTATTTGATACAATATAAAAACTAAAAGTTATGTGTTATATATGATACAACATATAGTTATTTATACACGTAATAAGTGTCAGTGTCTTCCAAATGGACTATAGAGAGGTCTTTATATAGAGAAGAGTCAAACCCTTTTCCTAATCATTTTCCTATTTCTCTTTTCCACAATTAACTAATTAAATAACACTTATTTAATTAATTAGCACAATTAAATAACATTTATTTAATTTAATTTGCACATTAATTAAATAACTATTAAATCTAATTTAATGTGTATATATTTAATTATCATTAACATTGTATGTATATGTGTAATACCTCTTTATTAATTAATTTTTTGGGAATCTAATTCACTTGAATTAATTAATTGAATCTTATTCAAATATTACTTTCTAATTTAATTTGAATTATAGACCATATCCACAATCAATTATTTATTCATCATATTAATATATGGTTTTCTTAAATTAATTTGAATAATTCAAATCATCCCTCTTAAATATCCTCTAGTGAGCTAACAAGGGGACCTGATGGACGTAGATTAGAAACTCTAACGATATGAGATTAATTGGTTACACGACATGAGATTAATTAGCTAAACTCATTAACCAAGTTAATCAATATTCGATAACCGTGGGTACACTCCACTAACGACCCACAGTTGTACTCTTCTCACTAGAGATATATTTATGTATCAATGGATATAGATCAATAATAGCAAGTTAGTCTTTCACGAGCGTCTATAACTTCAAATAGGTCAAATTATCGTTTTACCCTTGAGTTACCTTTAATTCCTTAGGTACCATTGCTCCTATAGTTAACAACCAATTCAGGTCCAACCAATAAACAAAAATCTCTTTCGGGCCAATAAAAGGATAGGACCCAAGTCTCGGAGACACCATTTAAGGGAACACTCATCTACTTACCCTTAAGGCGAGAATTAGTGAATTTCATCTTATATTATTATGTTCCCAGCTCCATACTCAATTTTGTCCCCAAAATGGTAGGCATATTGGATCAATGAACTGGCCACCATCACCCATACAAATCAAAGAATAATCCCTCGTGAATAAGATTCATAATATACTCAGGATTAAGACGAAGTTGCCTAGGTCATCCTATTGAAATAGGAATTTAACTAGTTAACGGTGTTATATTTAGTGGTTACTATTTCGTGGTTTAGTCTTATGCAAACTCATTGCGTATTGCGTTGGATACCCCATTCGCATGTCAACTACACAAAGTGTTGGATCGTTTAGTTTATATCAATACAAAGTGGGTCGTATCCATAGTATAACCAAGATAAGGTACCCAACCTTATTCCTATACTATAGACCCTTTAAGTTGTATCGTGAACATTGATCCATGTTGATAACTTGTTCAAATACAAGTTATTGTAGCCTTTTGCTTAGAATAATGAGGATAGAATAGGCAAATATTTGTTGATTAGACTAGGAATTCATATTGAATATTATAATTGCATTGAAGTGTACTAAAGTTTCCTGCTAGCATATCATGAGTAAATTGCACAAAAAATGTCTATTTTGCAGTTGATCGCAAAACTTCGTCACATGCGCTGAACTTCTACCCGACGAATAAATAATTGGTCGCTGCCTCGGGATCTCTGAGCCTATACCAGCAGATCTTCTGTTAAGCATCTAGAATGTTGATCATGATTACTGCAGTGTTGACATCTTCACCTACCATGTCAGATGATGATGACTAATCAGAGCGGGAATCCCAACAATTATCAGTGCACGACTCTATAAATAGAGCCTTGATGCCCAGATACACACATATAGAGAGGGACTTTGAGATTTTAATGAGAGAACTTCCATCTTCCAAACTCCATCCCGATTCATCATCGGAGCTTTGTCGGAGCAAGAGTCTGAGATAGCCTTCTCTATTCATATAACTACTCAATCCCCAGCAGCCTTGGCATCCATCTGTTGGAAGCAAGAAATTGCTAACAAATGCCTTATCTTTACTTCTCTATTACTAGTTGTTGTTGTATTACGTTTTGTCTAAAAGATTATTCATTTTGTAGACAATGAATTATCTTTATCTTAATATTATCATGGCTATCTTCATCATCTTGTCCATCTTTACCTTCAATTTCTCTTTTAACATGAGTAACTAATTTTCATGAGGTAAGGAGGAAGGTTAATGCCATGAACTAAGCTAAATATGTAAAAGTATTGTTTGCTTAATGGATGACTATTTAAATGTTTGTCTATGATCACTCGTTGAGTCAAGTAACTATAACTAACTATTCGAAAAGGTAAGTAGTTGTGGATCTCATTAAGCAAAGTAAGAAATATTTCTAGAGATAGAAATAATCTTGTGCTCAAAGCAACAACATTCATGCATCATAGAAATATGATCAGTGTGGCTGGCCACCGAGAGGTGTGGGATGAATAAAAGTTGCAAACGAGGATTAACTTTTAAGCTGAAGCTTGGGGATGAGGCATTGATCTCCCCTAAACCCTGATTTATCCATATATTTCTCACGATTTAAGGCTGTTGCATTACTTAAGTTTTCTCATAATCAATTTCAAAGTAATCTTTGCTAGTTTAGATATTTACATCGTATAGTTTAATTAATCACATGATTTCAATTCCACTCTATTAACATTAGCTTCGTCACATTCACACATTTCTCTAGCATTCTTAGTACAAATCCTCGTGTTCGACCTTGGGTCAGTCCGAGAAACTTGTTATCTTGTTATACTTGCCAAGAGAACAAGAGAATTTATGACTAGCGCATGATTGACTACAGCTGAGTGCATAACATAACATCGCACATATATATATAATAATGTAGTTCACGATTGACGCATTTAGAGAGAAACACCTGTATGTCTCCACATAGAGTTCAAAACTCATAAGATAGCCTTAGATGTTAATTTATTGGATTTAAGGTTATTAAGATAAAATAGACAAACAACACAAACAATATTGAATTGACATCTGTAATTCTTTATTGATGACAGTCAAACAATAATATTTACTATCTATGAGTTTAGGATATAAAACCCAAAATTTTGGATGTTAAAATGGAGTTTTGGGGTGTTAAGAACCTCTATCTAGTAGTATTGAAGACTGATTAGGGTAGTTTTGGTAAGTGAAAAAGGTTTCCAGATGCTTTTGGACTAATTATTAATGCTGTAATTTTAAGTTTTGATCCTCAAATATTGACGTGATTTTGGAGAAAACCACAATTTGGGTAAGTAATTGAGGTTGTTAGGATGAGTTATATATTCAGTTTAAGTCTAAGTATCTAAGTTGATTTCAATTTATGTTTAGGGTTGCTTCAAAATTATTTTAAATCAAAATAAAGAGGAGTTTTATTTGTTGGTTATTTAGATATAAATTTGAAGTAAATAATCTTATTACTGGAATGCCTTTTTACCCAACGACATAGTTATAATGTTATTTTTGGCTTCTCTAAGATTACTTGATATGTTTTACATAATTAAAGATGATGTATGAACATGTTATCATTTTTATATGATATGCTATGTTTCCATGTTGCGGGACTCTGATATATGTTGCAAATTAGATATGCTAGTGATGATTGCCCTTCTATTCATAGTTATGTACACCATCATAGGTTTGTGATCCTTCAGGCTCACTAGAGGTTGTGAACCTACGGGTTCATTAGAGGTTTGTGTTCCTCAGAGTTCACCGGATAGAGGTTTGTGTTTCCTTCGGGGTTCATCAGATTTATCGGTACATCTCACCTATGGCAGGGCAAGTTTAATTGTTCACTCTGAGAGCCACTTATGGTGAGATAAATTATGCGCGTTCCACTAGTATGATTGCATTTGTTGAATATGAATGCATGGCTTAACCCCAATAGTGGGGTTACTTACTTACTGAGTATTTTATATACTCACTCTTTCATGTTAATGTTTTCAGGTAAAGGAAAGGCATATCGACACATGCCAAGAAAAATCTATGATAGTGCCATGAAGCCAGTTAGAAGCTTCCACTTAATGTTTCATGTTTTGTTACAAGCCTTAGATGTTCGAATTTTAGAATCTTTGGTGTTGCATTATGGATTTATAAATATTTTTCTTGTTTTTAACTATTGTTTCGAGGGACCCCAAGCAAAGGTTTAAAATTGTTTGATTATCCATTATAATAAATTTATTTATTTTATGAAATTGGTTGGTTTTAGTTAAATGTGAGAAAAAATTAAGTTAGGTCTTAATATTTCTTAAGTCTAAGAGTTGAATTTTTAGCTAAATTCTAAGAAAAAGAAAAAAGTTGTTTTTTTTTCTTTCAAAATTTGGTTTAGTTTTTGAAAACATGAATAAAAAGTAGATAACAAAGCAAGAAACATAAAAATGGTAGAAGTGTTTGTAGGCTTCATTTTCAAAAACTAAAAACCAAAAACCAAAATGATTACCAAATGAGACCTAAATTTTTGCATAATTTAAAACAAAGAATCCCAAAAAATATCTTTATTGGTATTTTTTTATTTTTTTCTAAATCAAGTATATTAAGCAATTAATATACAAAATATGAAATATTTGTTATACAATTGATATACTAAATTAAATTTAACTTATATACCATTGAAATCATATAAAAAAAATTGGCAATAAAACATATAAACTAATATAATTTATATTGGTACATCACTTGACAAAATTTAATGCATTTAATATATACCATGAACATAAAAAATGAACTAATTGAAAGAAAATAAATATATATATCAATACGAAAAAAATAAAAATAATATTCATCATAATCAAACAAACAAGTCGACCAAAGCACAACTAAAGTCATGATCTATCACTTGTATAAATGATATTCTTTAAATAAAGTATATCAATTGATTGATATACCAAATATAATGTATATCAGTTATCTGATATATCAAAATATAAAATTATCTGATATACCTGTTTCTACACAAATGAGAATAGAATCGTAAAAATAAGAAAATCGGGAATCAGGCTTGAATTTTTTTTTGCTATATTTATAATTTTAGAAAACCATTGCTATATTTGCCAATACTCTTATGTGTTTAGCTACCCATTATAATTTTCCTTCTTTTTATTGGGTCAGGGAAAAACTCTTATATAATATATCCACACAATTCTCTATTGATATATATTATTACAATTAGAAAAAGATAAAAAAAAAAAATGTATAAATCAATGTAAAATATATTGTTTGTGCAATTACAATCTTAAATGGACAGTCAAACTCTAAACTTAGGTGACTGTAAAAATTAAAATCATTTGAAGTTAAAACATTGTAGAAAGGGTTCTTTTGTTAAAATTGTCTCAACTCATTTGATTAGTTAGGGTTGATACATATTTTTTTCAACCAAGGATTTCTTCTTTTCTAAAAACGTGTCACATCTTTAAAATGTTGATCTATCTAATAATGTCTAATCTTTGTTAATCAAATTTAGTTTAGAATTTTTATTTCAATTGTATTATATATTTGTCAATGTGAAATATATATCTACTAAAACGAAGTTAAATGTTTATCATGTACATTCAATCTAAAAAAAGATTTTTGACTGCGTACAATAATGCATTTTCATATTCACGATAAATTAACGAAAATAAGATATATACAATAATGTCAATCACTATCTTTTACATTATTTTTAAGAGATTGTTTTGAATTAGAATTTAAAAGTTACTGATAAAAGTTTATGTTTAAAAGATTTTTTTTATCAAGTGCATCCCTAGTATCAAAAAAGGGGATAACAAGTCGTTTACCCTCCTTTCTTTCAAGGATAAAGTCAAGCAACCAGCATTATGATTTATGGGAGATTCGATTCTTCTTCTTCCTTGGAGAAGAGTCAACATTTTTGTTGTTATTATTATTATTATTATTACTACAAAATTAAGAATATTATAATAATAAATAGATGTCCATTGTTTAGTGTCTCGAAAGCCATATGTCATCGTTTATGTTGTCCATGTGCCTTGTAATTATTCATGCTTGGTATGTAAGTCCACATCTTACTTAGTCATTTTGTCTATAAATAATGGTATTTGGTGGATCTTAAAATAACACAATTGGACAAATTCCATACAAATTGGAGAAAATAAAGAATTTTGAGAATTTTCTCATTTCTCATTTTGTTATTTTATTTATTTATTTTAATATTATATTATATTTTATTACCATTCGTGTTCCCGTTGTGCTCCTCAAATTCACAACACGTTATCAGCACGAGCTCCGGTCGTTTTCGCTGCTAAAGGTAGGTCCTAAAGTGCTGCCATGACAAATCTCACAAAATTAGAATTTGTCGCCCTTGTTATTAATGACAACAATTATTTGTCATGGGTACTTGATATCGAAATCCACCTGGATGCTATGAATCTTGGGAATACTACTAAAAAAGGAAATACGACATCCAGTTAGGACAAAGCAAAAGCTATGATTTTCCTTTGTCATCATATCCACGAGAGATTGAAAATGAGTATCTTACAATAAAAGATCCTCGTATCTTGTGGAAAAATTTAAGAGAGAGGAATGATCATAAAAAATAGTTATTCTTCCTAAAGCTCGTTATGAGTGGATGCACTTGAGACTACAAGATTTTAAATCAGTAAGTGATTACAACTCCGCATTATTTAAAATCAATTTGAAATTGTTATTATAAAGAGAAAATTATTGATTCTGATATGTTAGAGAAGACATTTTCTACATTTCATGTCTCGAATATGCTCCTGCAGCAGCAATATCGAAAGAAAGGTTTTGAACAGTATTCTGAATTAATTTCATGTTTTCTCGCGGCAAAACAAAATAACAAGTTATTGATGAAAAATCATGAATCTTGACCAACCGGAACGACACCCATCCCTTGAAGTGAATGCTGTGAATTTTAATAATAATCATAGTCGAGGTTATGGTCGTGGTCGTGGTTAAGGTCATGACCGTGGTAGAGGAAGAAATAATTATTTTTTTGTGGTGGTTGCTCTAATCATTCAAATTTCAAAAGAACTATGCAAAATGACAAAGGAAAAGCTCCACAAGATAAGAGTTCAAAAAAATGTTGAAAATAAATGCTCCGATGCGGAATGACTGGGCATTGGTCACGTACCTGTCGTACGTCAAAACACTTAGTTGACCTCTATCAATCCTCCCTGAAGGAAAAAGAAAAAAATGTCCAAACAAATTTTGTACACGAGGATAATGATATATTTGACCCATCCTATTTGACAAATTTGGATGTGGCGGTCTTCTTTGAATCTCCCGAAGAGAAGATTGACACAGTTGGTGGAACATCAAATGTTTCTTTTGACTTTGAGAATATCAAGACTTAATGTTGTTTTTTTTTCTTAAAAAAAATTATCATCATGTTTTTTTAGTAACTTTTGTATATTTTAAGTGTTGTTTTTCTTATTGTAATTATTTTCTTTTAATGACAAAATATGGATCATTTTCATATGTTGGATGTTTAAAAAATGAGCAAAGGAGATATATGTCTGGCAGACAGTGCAAATACACATACAATACTTATAAGTAAAAAAATATTTTTCTAAATTGATAATGTTGGAAGCAAAAGTCAATACGATATCAGGTTCTGCAAACCTGATCGAAGGTCTTGAAAAAGAAAATATTATTTTGCCTAGAGGAACAAAATTTACAATTGACAATGCATTGTTCTCTAGTCAATAAAATCTAAATCTTCTAAGTTTTAAAGATACATGTTGTAATGGTTATTATATTGAGAAGTGGAATATCTATATATCATATCCACTGTCTCAAATGAAAAACATATATTAAAAGAGTTGCCTATTTTATTTTATGAATTATATTATACTCGTATACGAGTAATTGAAACATATGCAACAATGAGTCTGAAGTTCATGAATCCAGACATATTTACAATTTAGCATGACCGATTGGGTCATCGAGGATCTATAATGATAAGAAAAATTATTGAGAATTCAAATGGACATCCATTGAAGCCAGAATATTCTTCAATCTAATGAATTATTATGTGACACTTGCTCTAAAGGAAAACTGATAATTAGATCATCACCAGCTAAAGTGGGGATTGAATCACCTACATTTTTAGAACAAATTCATGGTGATATATGTGGACCTATTAACCCACCAAGTGGATCATTTAGATATTTTATGGTATTAATAGATGCATACAGTATATGGTCACACGTATGCTTATTATCAAGTCGAAATTTTGCATTTGCAAGATTACTTGCTCAAATAATTAAGTTATAACACAATTTCCTGATTATACAATTAAGACCATTCGTCTTGATAATCTTGATTATAGAATTTCCTGCTTCAGGGAAGGAGTGAATTCTATCCTGTGTAGCTAAGTTCCCAACAAAGAATCCCTAAAGTGGTAGGTTTGAGTTAGCGGCCTGGCCACTCGCACCCATGCAAATCAAAGGACTGTCCTTAATGGCAGAGTTCTCAACTCACTCAGGATTGAGGTCATGTTACCTATGGTCATCTTAGTGAAGTGAAGTCTCTGTCATGAACGGTGTTATATAACGAGACGTTAACACTTCATGGTTAGGTCTTATACAAACTCTTTGTATAGGACATCTCCACTCGCATGTCCCCTACACAAATGATCAGGATCAGACCAATTGTGATAAGTCACAACACTTGTAACTATTCCACAAAGCGAGCTGCATCCATAGCGTTACCAGGATAAAGTTTCCCTTCTATATCCATATACTACAGACCATCTTGGTTATCACTTAATACATGATCCACTTATATGTCACCACATACATGCTTAAGTTACATAAAGACAACCAGGTATTTTTAGGTTTTTTGGTTTGTGGTAAAGTAAATAAAACATTCAGATGAGCAAAATCAAGAAGTGAAGTAAATATCATATATTATACATCACAAACGTTCGTACAAACTGTTTACAAACTACAGGACATGAGACTTTAGGGCATCAACCCCAACAAGATCATCACAAGCAAAAGTGGGGATTGTATCACCTACATTTTTAGAACAAATTCATGGTGATATATGTGGACCTATTAACCCACCAAATGGACCATTTAGATATTTTATGGTTTAATAGATGCATCCAGTACGTGGTCACACATATGCTTATTATCAAGTCAAAATCTTGCATTTGCAATATTACTTGCTCAAATAATTAAATTAAGAGTACAATTTTCTGATTATACAATTAAGACCATTTGTCTTGATAATGCTGGTGAATTTACATTCCAAGCTTTTGATAATTATTGTATGTTAATTTGGAGAAGCGTTGAACATTATGTAGCTCATGTTCATACATAAAATAGTTTAGCAGAATCATTTATAAAACGTTAGCAATTAATTGCAAGACCATTACTTATGAGAGCTAAGTTTCCTTCATCTGTATGGGGACATGCTATTTTGCATGTAGTGTCACTTGTACACATTAGGCCAGTAGCTTATCATAAGTACTCGCCATTACAATTAGTTTATGGTTATGAGCCAAATATTTCCCATCTGAAAATTTTTTTGGTGTGCAATATATGTTTCAATTGCTCCACCACAATACACTAAGATGAGTCCTCAAAAGAGGTTAGGAATATATATTGGATATGATTCCCCATCAATTATTAAATATCTTGAACCCCTGACGAGTGATGTATTTACTGCACGATTTGCTGATTGTCATTTTAATGAGACAAATTTTCCAAGACAAATTTTCCAACATTAGGGGGAGAAATTAAGAAGTTGGAAAAAGAAATTACATGAAATGCATCATTATTGTCTCATTTAGATCCCCGTACAGATCAATGTGAACTTGAAGTTTAGAAAATAATTCATTTGCAAAATATAGCAAATCAATTACCAGATGCATTTATAGATGCAAAGAAAGTAATTAAGTCACATATACCAGCTGCAAATGTTGCATCAAAAATTGATATCCCAACATAACAAGTTGTTGCTAATGAGTCTGAAACACGCTAGAAGCGTGGTAGACCAGTGGGTTCTAGAGATAAAAATTCTCAAAAACAAAAAATAATTAATAGTGAAAAAGACTTGGTTGAGGATGTAATTACCCATGAAGAAATCCTCGACATGACTAGTAAGGAAGGTGAAATACCTAAAGATAATAATGAGATTTCAATAAACTATGTCATGACAGGAAAAAGATGAAATCAAACTAATGTAATTATTGACGACATTTTTACGTATAATGTTGCTCTTGATATTATATCTGAAAATGAGGATCATGAACCAAAATCTGTTGAAGAATGCCAACATAGAAAAGATTGGCTTTAGTAGAAAGAAGTAATCAAGATAGAATTAAACTCACTTTCAAAATGTCAGGTTTTTTGACCAGTGGTCCAAACACGAGAAGGTGTTAAACCTATGGGACACAAATGAGTATTTGTGAAAAAAAGAAATGAAAATAATAAAGTCACAAGATATAAAGCAAAACTAGTTGCACAAGGTTTTTCACAAAGACCTGATACTAATTTTGAGGAGATGTATTCTCCAGTGGTGGATGCAATTAATTAAGATATTTAATTGGCTTGACTGTGTATAAACGTTTAGATATGCATCTTATGGATGTATCACAACATATTTATATCGATCTCTTGATAATAATATATATGTGAGAATCCCAAAAGAATTTAAAGTACCTGAAACATATACATCAAATTCTCGAAAATGGTATTCAATAAAGTTACAGAGATCACTATATGGATTGAAATAATCAGGACGAATGTGGTACAATCACTTGAGTGGATATTCATTAAAAGAAAGATATCAAAATAATCCAATATATCCATGTGTTTTTATAAAGAAATCACAAACATGGGCAAACATATACTAAAAACGTTGTTTCCTCTAAGTAAAAAATCTTATAATGCTTTATTTCCATCCAAATCTATACTAAAAAAAACGTTGTTTTCCAACATGTATCCAAATCAATGGGTATTTGCATGAGTGCTTAGTTGCACACTTAAGTTATCTTGATAAAATATATATATATATTGTATATTCAGAGTGGAGTGTCAAATAATATCGTATAAGTGGTGCACGTCTTCTTTAAAAATAGTACTTACAATGCGCTTTAGCCTAAATTAAATGCTTTCTTAAACTTTATGTTTAATTTTTCAATAATGTTTATGAAAAACATGGTTGTTACAAAATCGTATTTGGTAACTATTTATTATTTCTCATAATTTCTATTAATATCTACAGAAATATATGTTTGATAATCATTTCTTATTTCTGACTTCTTTGAAATATTAAATTAAAAATATCAAAATTTTACAAGGAAATATATTTTAAAAATAAATATAGAAAAAATTTGTTCTATGTATATGTATATTTTTGGATGTTTATTACGCAATCTATAAGTTAAAAAAAAGGATAAAATAATACATTTATTTATGTTTTGGAAAAAATGGTAAACAAAAGAAACAAGAAACTATAAACTTGATTTTGTTGTGTCTAATTTTTTACACAAGTTTAAAAACATTGTTAAAAAATAAAAACAACAAACATAAACAATTATCAAAAGTTTGTATTTTTCAAAAATAGAAAACCATAAAATAAAACACTATCTAACATGCCCTTAACCTTTTCCCCCTCAAATTTGAGAGCGTTGAAAGTGTTGAAACTAAAAGGGGTATATGGGTAACATATTAAATAATAATTACATTTAAACTATTTAACGGGTATATTATGTAGTTTTAATTATGGGTCCATAACTTTTCAAATAGAAATATGACGTATTGGGTAGAAACTAATTCCTTGGTTTTAGGAAATTATGAAAACTCTAGAATCAATTTATAAATATAAGATTATGGTCCCAAAATACTGTCTCTTCAACCTCTTATTCCCCATCTATAGTGAAGGTCTACCATTTCAGTCTGTATTGCATAATTGTGGAAGACTGCAACCACATCTCCTTTATACTTATGATCTAAGTTCCACGATAATTTTAATAATTTATAAATTTTGGTTTTCATCCATATTTAGATCTAAATATTGAGTATTTTGTATAATTATTTTTAGAATAATCATGAATTGAGTTTTATTAGTTATCCAATATAAGAGAAAAGTATTCAATGTTGGACAAAGATAAAAATATTTTGGCATAATAGAGATATCAAGATCTTAATTTTATAGATATTTATCATTAAACTATTTTTATTCACACACACATTTTTTAAAAACTAAGAACTTTACGAAACTTATTTAAATTAATATATAAGTTTACTTCTCACTGCCTAAATGCTTTATAAATCTCATGGTTAGTATTTACATTTATATTTGTGACTTGATGATAATTTTATTTAATGTTTCATTGATATTTATATAAGACTGCACAAAAACTAATTGATTCTTATGGTTGATGTTATAACCTCCAAAATATACACACCAGCCTAAATTGAGAATCAAACCAAACTGGTCAGTTTGGCTAAAATAGGAACCAAATCAATGTCCAATAAAAGGTTCGGTTTTCCCTCGGTTTGATCATATGCGGTTTGATTCTCGAATTTTTTTTCTTTTAAAAAAAAATTTGTTTTTGTCCACTTTCCTATTTTTCTACATTCCAATATTTGTTTTTGTCTCAAAATTATTTTTCCAAACTATTCACGGATGTTCTGCCTCTAAATTGGGTCGGGATGGGTGGGTTTCGTTTGGTTCACCAATTATTAAATAGGTTTATTATCTCGTTATTCGCATTAACTCACATTTCTCACCTCGTTATTCGCATCAACTCTCCCAATTACTCTCCTCCTATAATATTTACCAACTTAACTCAACTCTGCACACCAAACGGCTCCAATGTCTCCTAACAATCGGGTTTTTTTTTTCTAAAAAAAAAATTATTTCCATGTAATCTTTCTCTCTCAAGTCAAATACCTTCTGTATATATATTTCATCATTATGTGAGATCGAGGGAAATAAAGAATCAAGATTAGAAAGAAAGGACATACAAGGGATTTTATTAAGGTATATGTAATTTATATATCTCGATTTAGTTTGGTTTTTGATTGAAGCTTTCACACAAAAATCAAACTAATCCAAAATTTCTATTCTCCAAATTCAAACCAATATTTCCAATATTTTATCCAAAAAAAACCAATCCAATCCACTAGGTCGATTTGGTTTGGTTTGATTTTTGCAATTTTTGATTATTTGTATCATCCCTACACATACTTAACAACAAATATTTTAATTTCTACCCGTTGATTCTCATTCTTATCCATACAAAATTAAACCTAATAGCAACCATTCAAATAAAAATGAAGAAAAAAAATATCTATTTATACTTCTAAATTATGGTGATTGTATCAATTAAAACTGTGACGTAATAATTGTATTGACTTGATCTAAATTCTTGCAACTGTATCAATTTATACCATTCATTACGTTTTGTTTGCATAAACCGTGTAAAAAGTATACTTTTATAAATTAAACCCCTAAAGTTTCATAATTGTGAATTAGTGTAGATTTCCAGTTAAGATTTCCTTTGAATATCATTGATATATCAATTTTAATTGTCCATTTCATAGTCTAACTGAGGTCTATACACATTTAAGAAATAATCGATTAGCTTCTGAATATATATTTAAGAGTTCACATGATTAATCTCACATAATAATTTTAAAACAAAATATATAATGGAGTGTAACTATATACTTACGATTGATACAACTCCAAAGTTTAAAAATATATAAAATGATATTTTGATAGGCATGTAGGTTAAGAAAATGCAAACTTTGTTATTAAGAATACAAATAATAATATTGCTCCTTTTTATGTCTTTATGAGATTGAGATGGACTCTGACACAAAAGATTGCCTCTTTTTCTCTCTCTTTTTTCATTCTTTTCCCATAGACCAAACCTATTTTATTAAATTACTATTATTGGCCATAAAATTTAGCTTTTCAAACATGGGTGTTGATGGTGGACTTGAAACAAGTTCATATTTGTTTTCCTTTTCAAAATAGACTTTTATGTTTGTGATTTGTAAAGGTTGGTGTATTACAATGCTATTGAAATCACTTTTTCCAAATTTGTGATTTCAAAATGATGAGAATGTATTTTGTTCTTAAAACATGCTATGAGCATGGAGAATAATTAAACATATGTTTGAAGATAACTATTTGAATATATTTACATTATATTTTAGTTTTGGAAATGAAAATTTTGTATTTTGTAAAAATGGAAAAATATGAAGAATACAGGGAAAGTTCTTATAAAGGGTAGATTTTCGAGAATATTTGCATTTTATAACAAAAGTTCTAAAGCACTTTTGGAACTTTTTGTTTTAAAGTGTAAATATTTTTAAATATTTTGTTTATATTTAAAAAGATCCCAAGATAGAGATTGAATGGAACGAAAATTAGAAGTTTAATTAGATCGGTTTGATAAGCATTTGATTTTTTTAGGTTTCGTTTGGTAATCATTTGATTTTTTGTTTTATTTTTTAAAATTAAGTCTATTTTATCCACATTTCTTACATTAATTTACATTTTTATTAAGTACAATAGTTGAATTCTTAGCCAAATTCTAAATAAAAATAACTTTTGAAAGCTATTTTTTTAAAGTCTCATTGACTTGATTATTTTAAACCATCAATGAAAAGTAAATAACAAAGGAAGAAATTTAGAGGTGAAAATAATGTTCATAGGCTTAATTTTAAAAAAACAAAAACTAAAAACAAAATGGTACCAATGGGACCTTAGTTTTAAATTTTTAAGCTTATAAATACTATGCTTCCACTTCTAAGTTTATGTGTGTAGTTATCTACCCTCTACCGATATTTTAGAAAACAAAATCAAATTTTAAAAATTACAGAAAGTAGTTTTAAGAATCTTGTTTTTGTTTTTTTAAATTTCACTAAAATATATTTTGAATATGTATTTAAAAACATTTGAAACCATAACAAAAAAAGAAAAAAAGAGGATATTTACTTTAGATTATCTGTAATTCATAATCTCACAAAAAAAAGAAAGAAAGAAATCAAATCTAATATAGACAAGTTGTTCAAACTTTTCATTTTTTTTAAGATTTAGCAACTATTAATAAGGAATTAAAGGAATAAAGCTCCTATAGGGTTGTTGGTTTTTTGGAATGTAGATAATAAGAATTTTTGGATGCTTATTTGTAGAAATATATTTTTTAAATAACTAAAAATACTTGAATAATTGTGTCTGTTTTATAGGACTTCTATTTCAAAACGTCTTCCAATTTACCTAATATTTTAAGAATAGTGTCCTTATAATTTACATAAGCCTTTCGAATAGAAAATTAACCTCAAGCAATTAGTGAATGACATTTTGTTTTGTGTATCCATAGACATTGTTTGTTGGTGTATAATCGATAACATATGTGTTGTTTGTATAGCTTTTTTCTATAATGTTTTCTTAATTGAAAAAAGAATAATTAGAATAATTAAATATATTTACTTTGTAATTCATAAATATAGATTTAGTTTAATGTAGTGGTACCTATGTGAGGGTTATGATGTGATTTGATGAGAAATAGACTTTGTTCCACTTCACATTTTGTTTAAGTGGATCTTTCAATTGATTATGAGGATGACCAACCGTAGGCTTTCTCTTAATTCTGCATACTTCTACAACATTATCTCCCTGAATTTTTACATTGCAATTGCAAGTGACTGTTTGTGTTAACGCCCCATGTTTAACCAACCGTTGATGTAAATTTTCAAAAATTGACACTTTATAATTTGATGTAGAATCTAACTTACCAATCTTATAAAGGTTACATGTAAGAGTATCTACATAGTCTTTTGAAACAATATAAGCATATGCGGTGTATATATTTCTGCGAATTTTTTAAGTTTTTGTATTTATTAGTAAGACTGATGTCGTTTGGTTCAATTTTAAAATTTGCAATCAATCCCTCATATTTTCGACCAGCTAGGACTCTTTCATAATGTTCAAGAAAACACAAAATGTCGTAACTTGGCTTTGAATATTTTTTTCAATAAACTATTCATACTTTCACTCCGTTGTGTACTTTTCATTCAACCGTAAAAGTATGTCTCCCATATGCTATTATTTCTCATTTTTCTTGTAATTCAAACAAATCTGTCAACACTTATTATCTTTAAGATTATAAATGTCCAACATTTGTTGCGAACATTTGTTGTCATGCTAGCAACCAATCATCTTCAACTTCATAATCATACAAACAATGACTAAAGTCGTAAACGATTTGGTTTAATCTAACACATTACTTAAATTTTTTGCCGCATTTCAAAAAATATGCTAGTTGATGTTGAACTTCATGAAAGATTTCGCTTATTGCTTTAGTCATTGTTGTAGATTGATTTGTAAGAATTATTTTTTGTTGGCTTTTAGACATTGCTCCAAGAAATGTTTCAAACAACCATTTAAATAATTCTATAGTTCTATCATAAAGTAGAGCTGCACCAAACACCACTGATTGTTTATGATGATTCATTCCAATGATCGGGCCAAATGGCCGGCTAAGCTCATTTGTACGATAAGTAGTGTCAAACTAAAAAACATCTATGAAAAAGTCTATAATCACACATAGAGCGTGCATCTATGTTAGTGATCATGTCATCTTCATCACGTTGCAATGCAATAAAAAAAAAAAAAAAAAAAAAAAGGGAAGACTTTCCCATTTGTCTTTTATGAAAATATTGCAGCAGAACTTTAGCTTCTTCCTTTTCAATTCTTGATTTTAGCTCTTTGCATATATGGTTTATATAATCTTTATCCAAGAATCCCAAGTGTTCTTTGCCACCAACTTCCCCACTCATTAGTTTCATGCACTACTACAAATTGGGTCTTTGTTGAGGCAGGACGTTCATGACATAAAAACATCAATAAAATTGACTTTTAATTGAAATTCTTGATTTTCTTACCTTATAAGCTAGAGTCTTTGGGGTATGGAAACTGCTTCTATTGACTTTTAAAATATTCTTCATTGGTGTTCTAACAATGTCATGATTTTGATTTTCATTGAATGATACTACTTTGTATTTACCATTCATTCCAAGCAAACAAGTAATTTTAGTTTTACATCCTGTTCTTGATATTGGTTAAGTATATGAAATACTTTCTTTTTGCTTCTTTACTTGACGAAATCCTTCTTTGAGCAACAAAAAACAACTCTGGAAACATCTCCACTTTTTTTTATATATCTTTTCCTTACATTAAAACTAATATTTTCTTCATAATTAGTATTAGACTGATATACGTCATCAATAGAACTAAACTTCATTCCAATTATCGATTCGAAATGAGTACTAATAGTAGGCTCTATGTTCTTTTTTGCCAAATAAACTTCATCAAATTGAGTATTCTTTGCAGATCATGTTTCAAATTGATAGTAGGCAAGTTTATGTATCTCTTATATTCTCCATGACTTCAAGAAATGATGTTCAAATCACAACAATCACAACATAAATTCACAACAAATCAGTAAAAAAATTTAAAAGCTAAAAAAAAACCCCACAACAATGCAACTATTATGTATAAAAAACTCAATTTTCTCTTTCGCTACTCAAATAAAATCATGGAAATAAAATACATAACCCAAACCTAAAATCTTTCGCTACTCAATTGATTACACCTTAGGCTCCCCTAAGGACAAGGATCACTTCTCAAGAATAATTCAAACACGTCGCAATGATAAAACAATCTGCCAAGAACTAAATATATTTCTTGCTTTAGAACTTTGGAAACGTAGAGAGATTTGTTCTTCTATCACATAACTCAATAATCCTTCTCTCACAATACAAAAAACGACAATCCTAGTAAGACAACTTCTTCCTCTTAAACAACATAATAGAAGGATGGACAAAATATTCCCATTCAAATTCAGTAGACCATAAAAAAGGAAAGCAATCCAGCGAAATTAATACACATAATATTTCAGATAAGGAAAGAAATATTTTGCAGAATCAACATCCTATGAGAAATCATGTGAGACATATTTCAGGACAACTATCAAAACACTTTTGAATAAATATAGCCAATTCACAACTTCAACAAGTGTGTTCTGGGTTTCTTTTGCAACACATGCCTTACGAAGTTTTTTTTCGTTCTAAAGAAATGTTAGATGTAACGGGACTAACTAGAATAAAATATTTTATATTAAAAAGCTAATAAAATCTAGCCCAACAACTTTGTGCCATGTGGTTTGGTTGACCAAGACGGAGACAACACCTAATTTTTCCTCATATCTAAATCACAACAATTTAGTATTAATTGATCAAATATCATAATGACATAACCTACTTTTTCAAATTTCAAATTAAAATTTACTTGACATGAACTTACTTCATATTACTAGTGATTTTTCTAAAAGCATAATTGTTATCGATTATCTTTAACCTATAACAATACCAAAACTAAGTTTGCATGTTTGGGAACGATTTCAAAAATAATAATTTTAACAAAATTGATTTATCAATAAGCAATAATTTGTTAAAAGTGATTCTCATACATCATTTTAACGTTTAGTTCTACATTCTTAAAATTGATTTCCAATAAGTTAAGAGCATATTTGCAATTAACTTTAGAATAAATATTTTAAATTAAACTATCTAATTATAATAAGTTTTGTAAAAATGTTATAAATCATGTTAATATTTTATTACATAGTGGTACAAGTGATCTAATTTAATTAAAAGTATCTTTAAATGATTAATGTTTGCCTCTCAAAGTAATTTTAGAATCATGTGTCAAATTACAAAATAGTAACATTTGAGATTGAAAAAAATCAGAGATCGGACAAAAAAAAATTGAGAGAGAAATTTAATAGAGACGACGATAATTTATATAAATATTTTTCGAAGAAAATGACAAAAATTCTTGGGAACTAACTATAAAGAGAGAGAAAAATAACTTAAGAATTCCAAGGACAAAAAGAGGAAAATTTTTTAAGAGAGTTAAAAACAATTTGGAGAGAGAAAAAGTGAGAAAATTGACTTAAAAAAGGGAAAAAAATTATTGATAAATATTTTTAAAACTTTTAGAGAGGGAAAACTAGGGGGAGATAAAAATTAAAGAGAACTAAAGTCATAAATGGAAGAGAATTTTAAATAGAAAAATACTTTTTTTTTTTCAAAATTTTGTGGCAAGATAAAGTGAAATAGGAAGAAAATTATTTAATATTAAATAATTTAAAAAGAAAATCATACACAATCATATAAGAAAATCACTTGGAGTGATTTTAGATAATTCTCAAAATCACATTTTTTTTTTCATTATCAAACATCACATTTTAAAAGTTAAATTGGACGTGTTGGAAGTGATTAGTCATTTAAAAATTATTCTCAAATATTGCTCTATAATTTTTTGCATTGTTTCGAAAGAAAAAACATATATAATAGTAAAAACAACGTTAATTTAACTTTTCCCTAATTTTATACTTAAATTAGAATAATACTCGGTCATTTCAATTTAATATAAATAATATTTTTTTCATCTTTTTTTCTTTTAATAATATCATTTAAGGAAATAACAAAATATAATGGGTAATTTAAACTATAAAAATTATATATATAATTTAACATATTAAATATCAATATATAAATAATTAAAATAATATGTCTATTTGGTTATTATAGATAAGACTGGACAAACCTAGTTTTAATCTATCAAACATTGTTATCTATTTTTTATGTTTAAATTTGAATCATACCAAACATTTGGATTGTGTTTGGAATACATTTTCAAGTGTTTAATCTAAAAAAATAGTCATTTTGAAAAAAAAAATTAAAAAACTCGATAACCACTTAAAATAGTTTTTGAAGTGTATTTTCAACAAATTTTTGTCAAAAATGTTTAAATAAAAATGATTTTTTTTTAAAAAATATTATTTTCTCCCATCAATCCAAACGGGTCTTAATCTATTTCACATGACAAGTGATTACTCTAAAAAAAATACGATTGCCAACAATTATTTAAAGAAAAAAAATCCAAAATTTCTAATGGAGCCTAACCAATCTTGTGTGCTCCACTCAATATTTAAATAATAATTTTTTATTTTCAAAAAATATATATTTAAATGACGAAACTATTTATACATGACAGGCATGGCCCCAAAATCTCTCGCAATTAGTAATAAAATAATATAATTGAAGTTAAGGCATCATGTACTCATTGATATAAAAATAAAACTATATATTGTATTTATTTTTTCAAGCAAGGCTATATAAATATTATACTCAACCTGTTATGAAAATTTGCTATAGCCAACAAATTTAAACATTCAACCTTATGCTCAAATTGGTAGCATAATTTATTATTTTTTTAAAAGTATTTTCATTAATTTATAAGTATTTAACTTTTTATTTTCGAAAATTAGGTTAGTTTCTTATCACTTATTTACCATATTTTTCATTCTCTTAATCAAATACATGTATTCTTAACTATTTCTTTTTTTAAAGAAAAATAAGTTTTAAAAAACTACTTTTTTTTTCTTTTCAAAACTCGACTCAGTTGTCGAAAACATCCATAAAAAATAGATAAAAAAAGTGTTTATAGATTTAATTTTAAAAAATTGACATATTTTTTTAAATGTTTTAGAAAAGTAGGTAATAAGCATAAATAAGAAACAAAATATTTATTAGCAAAAAGTGCAGGAGAGTTGTTTAGTTATGAAATCTACAATGATGAGTTAATAAGACATGAAATTGACGTTTTTCAATTAGGCCCACAAACTCCTTGGATGGGAGTGGAATTCGCAAACTCAACATTGTTATCAAACATGATCTAATCGATTAAGAAAATTAAGTAGTGCAACTACAATAATGTCTTAAATAAATAATGACGTAATTCAAATAAACTTATACCATCAACTTCCAAATCATGGTTTGATTTTATACGGTACCCCACATGTATGAATATTTATTAAAAAGAGTGAAGGAAAAAAAATGTGGCATGATATAGAAATAAAGTTTAAATGCTAATTTGTCTCTATATTTTCAAATTTAGTTCATTTTCGTCTTTATACTTTTAAAATGTTCATCTTAGTCCTTATACTTTCAACTTTCATTCATCTTGGTCTCTGTATCTTCAAAATGATCATTTTGGTCTTGTATTTTCAAAAAGTGACCATTTTGGTCCAATCATTTTTCATTTCAAAATGTTCATTTTGGTTATTATACTTCAATAGTCACATTTTGAAAGTTCAAGGACCAAAATGAACCAAAGTTGAAAGTAAAAGAATCAAAACAAATATTTTGAAAATTCGAGAACCAAAATTAACCAAAGTTAAAAGTATGAAGACTAAAATAAACATTTTACACCGACCAAAATAGTATTTAAACCTAAAAATAATATAAGATCAACAAATATCTACAAATCATTTAAAATTGTCAACCCACACCATTTTTTTTCCGATAGTCAACTAATTAACAGTAATGATTGTTTATAATTAGTTTCGAAACGTAAGAGATTAAAGTGTCACTTTTAAAACTTTAGACATCAAATATGTTTGATCGATTCGATTCTCGACCTCACATGTTTTGATTTGAATATTTTAATAAGAAAGAGAGTAAGGGAAAGGATGGTTGGGAAAGCAGAAACAAACAGAGGAGAACCGACATTTTCTACTTTTAATTTCAATTACCAAAGAGTTGTTCAAACACATACCCCAACCTTAACCGCTAAGCTATCATTTCCCCTTTTCCTCTTTCTTTCTTTCTTTCTATAAAAGCCCTTTTTCTCTCAATCCATAAACACACACAACACAAAATGGCTAAACCAAAACCCACCGCTGTCTCCGCCGCCTCCGGCACGGCGCTCGACTTCTCCGCCTTGCCTGAAGGTTGCATCGCTCATATACTCTCCTTCACTTCTCCTCAAGACGTGTGCCGCTCCGCCTCTGTTTCTTCCACTTTCCGATCCGCCGCTGATTCCGACGCGCTTTGGGACCGCTTTCTCCCGCTCGATTACGCCGCTGAAATTTCTCATGCTGTTTCCCAGATTTTTCCTTCTTTTGCTTCTAAGAAACAGCTCTATCTCCATCTTTGCCGCTTCCCTGTACTAATCCACGGCGGTGCTAAGGTGAAGTTTCATCTCTACCGACCTTAATTTGTCAATGGAAATGCACTTAAATCTTTATGTTTAGTGATTTGAAATTCTTTGATTTGGTTGATGAATTATTGCGTTGGGATTCTCATGCTGCCCATCTTCTTGAGATTAACGACGCTGATTCTTATGCGATTGTTTGTTTTGTTTTGTTCTGTCTTATTTTATTGAGGAAAATTGGGAAGATATTTGGAAATATTTGGTTTGTTTCTTACACTTCATTGTTAAAAACAGATGTTTTGATTTGAAAAGCATGATTTCAAATTGTTAATGATGATGATGTGGAATTGTGTTTGATGTTAGTGTTTGTTTTGGCTTCTCTTTTGAATTCATAGTTCTGAGAGAGAGAGAGGGGGGGGAGAAGGAGGGAGGAACTATATTTTTTCCTCCACCTTCCCTTGGTTGACTTTTGTTTTTGCCTTTATTTAGAGTGGAATTCTTTCCCCTTCTTTTCTTTTAAAGGGTCACTTTTCATTTTGTATTCAACGCACTTTTTCTTTTTTGCAACAGTGACCAAATTTCTAATGTTGGGGTTTTCATGTATTTGATTTCAGAGCTTTTCATTGGACATAAAGACAGGGAAAAAATGCTACATGATCTCTCCAAGAGAGCTTTTAATTGTTTGGGGTGATGTTCCTAGGTATTGGAGGTGGACTTCTCCTCCTGAAGCAAGGTAAACTTTCTCTCAGTTTGTTCATAATTTAGTTTAGAATCACTTCTTAGAGTTGATTTTTGAGTGAAATTCGTTTTCCATGCCTCGAACATAGAGATCATACAAGATTGCATATTCCTATCTGTAATTCTTAGGAGAATGTTTCTTTTTATTTGCTAAAAACACTTATTGTTGCTATTTCAAAGGTCACATTAGGTAAAAGTTTTGAAAATGTGGAGTGAAGATTTGTAAGTGTGTAATGTTTTTAATGATAATGTTGAGGCATATTATTTGATGATGAATTGTAACAAAACAGGTTTGGGGAGGTAGCAGAGCTGGTGTGTGTGTGTTGGCTTGAAATCAGGGGCAAGATAGAGACAGAGATGCTGTCTCCAGGCACATTATATGCAGCCTATTTGGTATTCAAGCCCACAACTTCCAACTATGGCTTCCAACATCAGCCTGTCGAGGTCGCTGTTGGCCTTGTCGGTACCGAAACTCCGAAGCAAACTGTATATTTAGATGTTGTAGATAGAGAATGGCGACAACGCAACCCAATTGTGCCTAGAGGCTTCAGCCTCTTCAACCTCGGCAGACGTCGCATCATTGGCACGCAAGTATCCATGCCTCCTGAAATCACCAGGAACGACACTCCTGCAGTGGACTGTGGTCGCAGCATCCCTAAGGAGAGGGAGGACCGATGGCTGGAGGTTCAAATTGGTGAATTCTTCATCGATGGGGTTAGCGGGGAGCTCGAGATGAGCGTGTTGGAGGTCAAGGGTGGCCATTGGAAGGGGGGTTTGCTTGTTCAGGGAATTGAAATCAGGCCAAAAGCTTTGAAAACTTAATTATAGAAGAAGAAAAGGAGTTCTTTGGTTCTTTGGTTTTTTGTGTTCTTTACTTAAATGGTACTGTAATAGTGAGAATTCAAGATGGAGAAAATCCATTCCATGTGTACATTTTTGAGAGCTGCTTCTTGTCTTGGAATTTTTGAGGCTATATTGGTATCATTAGCTACAGTAAGAAATGGAGACCAATAGATTTGGAAGGATTAGTTAGATCATGTGATATGATGATGTCTTTCTTCTTCTCTGTTAAGCATAGATTGTGAAACATTTGTAAATATGAATTATCGGAAATGCAACTTTGTGCATACATTATGCTAAACTCTTTTGACTTCTGATGCCCCACCTGAAATGGTTGGTTTTGATTTCATTCTCGTGGTTTGTATGTCAGCATATTTTTAAAATTAAAATAAAATCCTTAGTGTGAGCTTCTTGAGTATTATAAAATAAGTTAAATATAAATTAAGTTTTCTGGTAAAGATGAGAAGCAAAACGGCCCACAATGAATAATATTAAAATAAAATAATTAAAGGAAATTATGAAGGCAAGTTATGAATTTTATGGAAATTTCTCCTAATTAGGACGTAGTCTTACATAGATATCAAACATAAATAATTACAATAGTCAACCTGAAGAATGACATAATATGGAAAAATAAAAGAGTGACAAATGATTTTTAGGACACTAAGCATTAGACATTTATTTTTTGTAATATATATAATATTTTCTCTTAAATGTCCATTATATATGAGATATCTCCTTAAAATCTTATTAGGAAAAAACCCAATAAGAAAAAAATCTTACCGAAGGAAAAAAGTACATATTTTATATAATTTAATAATCTTAAAAGAATATAATATATTTTCTCCCTCTCATGAAAACGTCACTTGATCTTTGAATCGCCGCATTTTAATTTTATGTACCAATTTTTCAAAAGTTGTAGTAAGTAATGCTTTTGTAAATAAGTCGGTCAGGTTATCCTTCAAACAAATTTGTTGTACAGTGATGTCGCCATTTTCTTCGAGATCATGAGTGTAGAAAAGATTTGGTGAAATATATTTTGTTCTATCTCTTTTAATATATCATCATTTGATTTGGGCTATACATGCCATGTTATCTTCGTATAATATCATCGGAGCATTTTTACTAGAAGACAAACCACGTGTTTTATGAATGTGTTGAATAATTAATCTTAGTCATATACATTCTTGACTAACCTCATGAATTGCAAGAATTTCAACATGATTTGAGGAAGTGATCGTTATGGTCTGTTTCACTGATCACCAAGATATAGGAGTTCCTCCACATGTGAATAAATAACATGTTTGAGATCTAGTTTTGTGTAGAACAGATAAATATCCAAAATCTACATAACCAACTAGATCAAAATTTGATTTATTTGAATAAAATAAACCCATATCAATCATTCTTCGGAGCTAACGAGTATATACTTAATTCAATTTCAATGTCATTTCGTTGGAAAAGAACTGTATCTAGCTAATTTGAATGGGGAGCCTTAAAATCAGATCTATTCGGCTTTCGCAGGTAGGCAGCTTTCCAGCCCATCTTTATATGTTCATTTTGATGAAACTCATGCTAAACTAAAAAAGAAAGAAGAGAAAGAACTTGGAGTTGGCGAGGCATCAGGAGAAGACTTCACTACAGCACTAACTACTTGGAAGGGAAGTCAGTCTTCGAGTTGCAATAGACTGATCTTTCAACCTTTTTCCAACCCGGAGTGAGTCTGTCCAAAGAAGCTCTTAAGAAGCGGAGTTTCACTCGACAAAAAAGGTTTGGACTGAAGACGGAGAAGAACGAAGATCGACTGACTTCTAGTTGCATCGGATCTAGAGATCTGTTGCCAGTTCCGATAGAATGCAATATCTGGTCTTGTATTATTAGCAAGATAAGTGCACCAATTATACTAAGATATGATACTTCAGGATCAAGAAGTTCTTCATTATCATCTAGAGGTTGAAATATATATTTCTTTACGTCCAGTGAACGAACTTCCATTGGAATGTTTAATGGATGTACTTTGTCCAAATAGAATATTTTCAAAACTTTTCTTGTATAAATTGCCTGATGAGCAAATATCTCATCTACTAAATGCTTAATTTGCAAGTCAAAGCAAATTTTGTTTTTTCCAAGATTTTTCAACTCAAATTATTTCTTAAGATATTTTATTGTCTTTGAAAGCTTTTTGGGAGTTCCAATTATATTTAAATTATCAACATATACAATTACAATAGCAAATCCCGACTGTGATTTCTTTATAAAAACACACAAACATATTGGATTATTTTGATATCATTCATTCAAAAAATATCCACCCAGGCGATTGTATCACATTTGTCATCATTGATTCAATCCACATAGTGATCTTTGTAACTTTATTGAATATAATTCTCGAGAACTTGACTTATTTGTTTCAAGTATCTTAAATCCTGTTGAGATTTTCATATAAATATCATTATCAAGAGATCTATATAAATATGTTGTGACTACATCCATAAAGTGCATGTCCAGACTTTCATACACAGTCACACCAATTAAATATCTTAATGTTAATTGCATCCACCACTAGAAAATATGTCTCCTCATAATTAATACCAGTTCTTTGTGAAAAATCTGGTGCAACTAGTCTTACTTTATATCTTGTGACCTTATTATTTTTATTTCTTTTTCTCACAAATACCCATTTGTATCCCACAAGTTTGACAACTTCTGGTGTTCGAACTACTAGTACAAAAATTTGATGTTTTGAAAGTGAGTTTAATTATGCCTTGATTGTTTCTTTCCACTGTAGCCAATCTTTTCTATCTCGACATTCTTCAACTGATTTTGGTTAAGAATCCTCACTTTCAGATATAATATCAAGAGCAACATTATACGCTAAAATGTTGTCAATAACTACATTAGTTCGGTTCCATTTTTTTCATGTCATGATATAGTTTATTGAAATCTCATTATTATCTTTAGGTATTTCGCCTTCCTCATTCGTAATGTCAATTTTTCTTTTTCGAGGATTTTTATCTTTGGAACCCACTGGTCTACCACACTCCTAGCGTGTTTCAAACTCATTAGTGACAACTTATTGTGTTGGGATATCAATTTTCGATGGAACATTTGCCGCTGATATATGTGACTTAGTTACTTTCTTTGCATCTATAAATATATCTTGTAATTAATTTGCTATATTTTGCAAATGAAGTATTTTTTGAACTTCAAGTTCACATTGATCTTATGGATATCTAAATGAAATAATAACGATGTATTCCATGTAATTTTTTTTCCAACTTTTTAATTCTTCCTCCCCATGTTGGAAAATATGTCTCATTAAAATGATAATTGACAAATCTTCCAGTAAATATATCACTCATCAATGGTTCAAGATATTTAATAATGATGGAGAACCAAATCCAACATATATTCCTAACCTCCTTTGAGAACTCATCTTAGTACGTTGTGGTGGAACATTTGGAATATATACTGCACATCAAAAAATTCTCAATAGAAGATATTTGGCTCATGGCCATAGGCTAATTATAATGACGAGTACTTATGATAAACTACTAACCTAATATGTATAAGTGACGCAGAATGCAAAATAGCATGACCCCATACAAATATAGGAAGTGTAGCTCTCATAAGCAACAATAGTTGCAAACGTTTTATAAATGATTCTGTTAAACATTTTATGTATGAACATTAGCTATAGGATGTTCAACACTTATATCAATCGACATACAATAATTATCAAAATCTTGAGAAGTAAATTCACCAGAATTATCAAGATGAATGGTCTTAATTGTTTAGTCAGAAAATTGTTCTCTTAACCTAATTATTTGAGCAAATAATCTTGCAAATGAAAATTTTCGACTTGATAATAGGCACACGTGTAACCATCAATTGGATGCGTCTATTAATACCATAAAATAACTAAATGGTCACTTGGTAGGTTAATAGGTCCACATATATCACCATGAATTCGTTAAAAAAATGCAAATGATTTAGTTCTCACTTTAGTTGGTGATGGTTTAATTATTAATTTGCCTTGAGAGAAAACATCACATGATAATTCATTAGATTGAAGAATCTTCAGGCTCTTCAATGGATGTCCACGTGAATTCTCAATAATACTTCTCATCATTATAGATCCTAGATGACCTAATCGATCATATCAAATTGTAAAAATGTTTGGATTTATGAACTCCAGGTTCATTGTTGCATATGTTTCAATTACTCGTATATGAGTATAATATAATCCATAAGATAAAGTTGTTGGGGTTGATGCCCTAAATCTCGTAGGGTTCTACAGTTTGTAAACATTGTATGAACAAACTTTTATGTGATTAATAATATATGATATTTTTATTCGCTTTGTCTATAAAATATATGATATTTTAGTCGCATTAACCACAAACCAACAAACTAACATCCAAGGTTATCGTTGTAACTTAAACATGTATGTGGAGACATATAGGTGGATCATGCTTAAGTGATGACTTAAATGGTTTGTAGTATATGGATAAGGCTGGGTACCTTATCCTGGTGACACTACGAGTATGACCCGCTTTGTAGGTGTTACAATTGTTGTAAAGTGCTACAAATGATGTGATCCTGATCATTTATGTATTAGATATGCGAGCGGGGATATTCTATACAAAGAAGTTTGTATAAGATCGGACCACGAAATGTTTAGTCTCATTGTATAACACCATTCATAATAGAGACTTTCATTTCACCAAGATGACCATAGGTAACATGACCTTAATCCTGAGTGAGTTGTGAATTCCTGTCTATGAGGGCGGTCCTTTGATTTGTATGGGTGAGAGTGGCCAGATCGCCGACTCAAGAAGCATACCATTTTTGGGATTTGTCTTATTGGGAAGTTGGGAACACAGCTACACAAGATGGAATTCACTCCTTTCTCGAAGTAGGGATAAGGAAATAAATTGCTCCCTTAAGGGCTGATTCCGGGTTTTGAACAATATAACGCTACACCTTTTCCTGGACCGAGAGGGGTTTAGTCACAGTGGGACTATGATCTATAGTTAATTAGAGGGATCAGTGGTACTTAAGGAGTTAGGTGTAACTACAGGGCAAAACGGTAATTTGGCCCAGTTATACTTACAAGCAATTTGTGAAGGGTCATCGTACTGTTAATTGGTTGTATCCAATGGACACAAAAATATATCTGTAGTGCGAATAGTGCAGCTGTCGATCTTTAGTGGAGTGCTTGACAGTTAACAGATGATGGATAATGTAATTAAAAAGTTTAATTAATTATTCATGTACCGTTAGAGCTTCAAGCTACAGGTCCATAAGGTCTCCTTGGTAGCTCAAAAAGGATTTAGTTGAGAATCAGGGTTAATTTAAATTGTTCAAATTAATAAGAGGGAATTTAATTATATATGATATAATTAAATTGATTCAATTATATATGATATAATTGTTATGATGTATTTGATATATTGTTGTTTAATTGGAGGAAATAAATATTTGAATAAGATTCAAATATTTTCTATAAATGTGATTCATAATTGTTAAATTTAATATAAATATGATTTATATTAAATGCCACAAAATAGAAAAAAGAAACTATGGTCATGATACAATATTGAAACTATAGATTATGTGTTATATTGATATAACATATAGTTTAATATAAATAAGATATGATAAGTTAATTATCATATTTAATTATATTAATTATATTAATTAATTCATATTTTCTCTCCAACCACCTTAGTGGGTGGTTAAGTAGTTTTATGGCCAATGGAATAAAAGAATTGATTTTTCTTTTCTTTCTAACGGACACACACTTTGAGAACTACACAATTGGGGCATTTGCTATATGATAGAGAAAAGAACAGAATCGTTCAGTGTTCTTCCTCAGTCTTCTTTCTCCTTCGAACTCAAAAATCACCCTCCTAACCAAAATAGTCAGAGCCCACAACTCCTGGACTCTCTCCTTGAGTATACCGAAGGTTCCTGATGGTTGTGTCTCTTTTTGGTTCATGAAGTTCTTGAAGAAGGTCTTCAAGGTTATTGAGTTCGAGGTTTATGACAGTTCGAGGGTTTTACACGAAGAAACATTCTTCAAAGGTATAATCTCTTGAACTCTTTTTCCTTTAAATAACATGTTGTAATTTGTTTAGAATGCATACCTTAAATGTTTGCTGTAAATTTGTTTTTTTAATCAAAATAGAATTTGGACGATCCGCTTCCGCTCATGGATCTCTTTAAAACGAGTTCCTTCAAAAGCAGGTAACTTTTCCAATATACGTTTTTCATGTGAGACGGTAGAGATAGTATATAGATATTCCACATTATTCTTACTATCAGCCTCAATATGATAACCATTGCAATGTATATCTTTAAAACTGAGTAGATTTCTTTTTCATTGATTAGAGTACAATGCATTATTAACTGTAAATTTTTTCGCTCTAGGAAAAATAATATTTGCTTTTCCAAAACCTTCAATCAAGTTTGCAGATCCTGATATTGTATTTACTTTTGCTTTTAACATTGTCAATTTGGAAAAGTATTTTTTTACATGTAAGTATTGTGTGTGTACTGTCTGCTAGACATAGATATTCTTTGCTCATTTTTAATCATCCAACATATGAAAATGATCCATGTTTCTTCATTACAATAAGAAAAACAACATTTGGAATATACAGAGGTTAATATTAACTAAGAAAAAAAAACATGAAGATAGATAAAAAAAAACAACATTAATAATTCTAGATATTCTCAAAGTCAAAAGAAACACTTGTTGTTCTATCAACTGTGTCGATTTACTCTTCAAGAGATTTAAAAAAGTATACCATCCAAATTTGTCAGATTAGATGGAACAAATATATCATTATCTTGGTCGACACAATTAGCTTCTACATTTTTCCTTTTTTCCTTCAAGGAAACTTTTGATATAGGTCAACTAAATGTTTTGATGTATGACAAGTACGTGACCAATGCCCAATCATACCACATAGGAAGCACTTTTGTTTGTCACCTTTTGAATCCTTATCTTGTGGAACCTTCCTTTATGATCATCATTTCAGTGGTTCTTTTGAAATTTGGATGATTAAAATGACCACCACAAAAAATAATAATGATTTCTTCCTTTGCACGGTCACGAATTCCACCACAACCCTGACCCCGACCAGATTATTAAAATTCACAACATTCACTTCAGGGAATGGTGTTGTTCTAATTGGTCGAGATTCATTGTTCTTCATCAATAACTCGTTATTTTGTTTGGCCACAAGAAGATATGAGATGAGTTCATAATATTTTTTTAGAACTTTTCTCTTGATATTGTTGTTGCAAGAGCATATTCAAGACATGAAAAGTAGAAAATGTATTCTCTAACATATTCACAACAGTAATTTTTTCTTCTCATAACAATAATTTTGAACTAATTTTAAATAATGCGAAATTGTAATCACATACTGATTTAAAATCTAGTAGCCTCAACTGCATTCGCTTATAACGAGGTTTAGGAAGAATAACTGTTTTTTGATCATCTTACATCTCTTTCAAATTATTCCACAAGATATGAGGATCTTATATTGTAAGACACTCCGTTTTCAATCCCTCGTTGAGATTATATCGAAGGAAAACAATAGCTTTTGTTTTTGTTCTGACTGGATGCCATATTTCCTTATTGAATAGTCTTTTTAAGATTCATAGCATCTAGGTGAATTTCAGCACCGAATACCCATGACAAATAGTTATTGCCATTAATGTCAAGGGCCACAAATTCGAATTTCGTAAGGTTTATCATGGTAACACTATCACAAAACATCATATTTATATTAGAAATTTAATATGTACCAAATATGCAAAATAACATTTTATTTATTAATTATTATAAAGAGAAAAAATCGACCTCCCTTTAGGATTTACTTTCAGCGGAGAAACGGCAGGAGCTCGTGTTGAGAACGTGTTGTAAAAATGAAGAGTAAAATGGTGCACAACAGAAATACAGATATGAAGAAAATATAATATTAAAAAAATAATTAAAAAATTCATGAAAGAATATTATAAAATTTATCGAAATTTCTTCCCAATGTGTCCCACTATTTATGGGTCATTTGGTAATTAAGATGCGGTCTTACATAGATACCAAACATGAATAATTACAAGACACATTAACAACATGAAAAATAACACATTAGGAGATGGAAGAGTGATAAATGATTTTTAAGGACACAAAACATTGGACATCTATTTTTATAATATATATATATATAAAATAAGTTTCCGACATTGATTTCACTTATTCTTCTTGTATTTCCAAAAAATTCTCCTCGTATTTCCCAATAAATAAATAAATAAATAACAATATGTTATTTTTCTAAAATTATTTTTGGTGCTCATATTAATTATTATTTTATGGAAAACCAATTTCATTACTTAATACGTCGAATTACGGTAGAGTTTGTCAAAATTCTTAACATAGAAGTGTTGGAAGATACTGGCTGCCCTACCAAAGCTTATCTGCTAATGTTTTAATATTCCTACCTCAGTTGATATGAACGAATAAAGTGGATATGTAATGCCTCTGGAAGTTTCTTATTATTATTATTATTTGACGATTATGAGAGTAGGAGATCGAACTTCAAATCTCAAGATCAATAGTACACGTTAATGTCAATAGAGCTAGGTTCATGTAGGTGAAAGTTTCTTAAACCGAAAAATCCTTAAAATGAAATTCATTCCATTAAAAGTATGTTTAATTGTACCAAGTATCATGATTCAATATTACTTGATTTATTTATTTTTTTCCTTGCGACCCTGTTGAGTATTTAGGATTTAAATATCTGAAATTAAGATAATTAATATTTAAGAGTTGAAATTGTCTGTTGTCTCAGCAAGTTTTACTGTTGAAATTTCAAAATTAAAGAATTGTTAGCAAAATAGTTAGCAAAATTATATCAATGTCTGGGATATCTCAAGTCTCTGTGTTTAACTGTGCATGATAAGTACTCATGTTTAGAAATAAAATAACGTGTTTGTTTTACAACTTTTGTTCATGAGAATTCTATATAATTAATTTACTAGTTAAATTAATGCACTTATAGATTAGAATTAGTACTATTAATATTGTCATAAATAAATCAATTAATTAATTAAAATAAAAAAATAAATATGTTACATTGAAACAATAATTTAATATTAATATTAATATTAAATAATTAGTTTTACTTAAGATAATTCAATAATAAGTATACATTAAATAATTAAATAATAAAAAAAGTTATATTAAATTGTTAAGGTTGGCCTAGAAGTAGTGGGAACATCACAAAAAAGTCAAAGGGCTAAAGGGTCATGGATTGAAACTATGATTTTATTTGGTGTCCATGATGACAATTAATGGACTAAGGTAATCGTTTTCTAGCTTGGGTTTAGGATCTTCCCCTACTTTGATGTATTTATAAGTTTTCGAACCGGATTATTGTATCTACTAGTTTCAATTATGTTTTTAATGAATTATTATCATATTGTCATATGCTTGGAGATGTATGGTTATCACTTTGATTTAATAACAATTCATGATACTTGATTGTATGTTGATCCGTAGGAAGCATTAGGTTTGATTGGCTTGCAAATCGACTAAGATTAATATTGATCCAACCTAGAATTGAAATCAAATGAATGTTTAACTAGGCGCTTAAAAGTTAAATATTCCACCTAAAGTTTCCTAAATTTTAATGTAATTAGAACAACTTGATTTGCATGCTTTTCATCTGATCACTTTGAACTAGTTAGTTGATTAGGACGATTTAATTAGCTTTTCTAATTGAATTGGTTAGGTGTAAGTAATTAATTAATTTTGGTGACGAGAATTCAATGATCGAATACTTTGAAAAGGGAAAAATCCTTTGCAACCTAAACGAGGAAATTTCATTTAACTTATTAAATCTTTTATTTGTACAATTTTTTCTTTTGTAAATCAATCAACTACCAACACTCCCTGCAAACCATTTATTTTGGAAATTCGAAGGTTCCCTATATTCGACACGATCTTGCCACTAAGACTACTTAGTAGTTGAAGTGCTAGATCGTGAATATAAATATCATTTGATCGACTGAAAGTCTCAACAACTTTCTGTCTTCCAAATTGACGTCATTGCCAAGGAGCAAAAAAATTTCTATTTTAGAGGGTTTAGGTTCTTTGTTTGTTCTTTACTTTCTTTGTATGACCCAATCCTCTCAGAATCTAAATTCTTTGTTATATTTCTTGGTAGGGAGGAGAGGAGATGAAGGAGAGAAGTTGGAGAATAGAGAGCTAGAGAAAGATAAATATGTGCATAAGGCACCGAAGAAGAAGAACATTGTGAAGAAGAAATTGAACAAGAAGCGATGGCATAGCTTGAAGAGTGTACTTTGAGGGGCTTCTCAGCCCCTGACCTAACTCAACAACCTCTCTGTATTACCTACCCTGAGATCACAGGTAATTTTGAGTTAAAAAATGGTCTTATTCACTTACTACCTTCTTTTTCTAGACGTGTAGATGAGGATCCACATAAGCACATGAAGGACTTCCATATTGCGTGTGATGGCATGCATCGTCATGGATGATCGAGGAGCAGCTCAATTTACGAGCCTTCTCGTTCTGTTCCAAAGATGACACAAAGGACTGACTCTACTTCTGCCATCAGGGAGTGTCACCATCTGGGCAGATCTAAAGAAGAAGTTTCTGAAAAAATTCTTCCCAATATCTCATGCCGCCTAGAGCAGGAAAGAGATACTCAACATCTTACAAGGACATGAAGAGTCTCTATATGAATATTGAGAGAGATTCAAGTGTCTCACGGTTTTTTCAATTATCAGATCCCAGACCATCTCCTAATTACTTCTATGAGGGATTATTGCAGTAAGATAAAAAAAAATATTGATGCAATTGCATGTGGTTCATAGGTTAATAAGACCTTTTCTAAGGCGAAGACGTTGATTTCCACCATGGTTGAGAATAACCAGTAGTTCGGGACTTGAGATCGTATCACTCAGACACCATATCTTCACAAGAGGTAAGTGAATTTAGAGTTGAAATTGCTAAGTTATCTACTCTTGTGAAATAGGTTTGTTAAGCAAAGACTCAGCAGCCCCAAGGGCCTATTTGAGGTGAATTATACTGGGAATCAGCAAGGCGATCATATGTACAATTACAATCGATGGGAAAACTAGGGAAACTAGGGCCAAAGTAGCTCCCGTATGCCTTTGGAGGACATGGTGGAAATCTTAGCAGAATCCACCATCCAGAAAAATCAGGAGCTGTTCCAGTAGATCACCTTCACCCACATGCAGAGTATGACCACCTAAATCTCCTAACTGGCCGACGTGGTCAGCAGGCTGGACACTCAGTATGGGAAGCTTCCTTCTCAACCCATGTCCAGTGTGTGTAATGTGAATGCCATCTCTACTGTGAGCTGCATTAAGAGCTCATCGACTTCTGATTTAGAGTTAGTGATTGAGCCAGTTGCGGTTGTGGATTTTGAAGAAAAGATGAGTTCTTGCTAATAAGACATGGGGCAAGTTTTGATCCATCACTTGATTTTAATTCTTGTGAGCTTGTTGTTCCTTTCCCTAACAAGGTTTCTGTTACTAAGGAAGGTGTGCACAAGGAGAAGGTGCACTCTATGTGAGTTTTCTGATGGCAAGAGCCCTCTTGGAAAAGGCAAGAAAATTTAGGTTGAGGTTCCTACTGAGAAAAAGAAAGAAGAGATGGTCAAACACGAGATAGCTTTGCCAGGTAATCTTCCTGTTAAGCATGACGACCCAACTACATTTTCTATGTCCTATCTAATAGGTACCAGAAAATTTGAGCATGCTGTATTTGTTGGGGATGATGCCCTAAAGTTTCGTGTCCTGTAGTTTGTAAACACAGTTTTGTACGAACACTTATGATGTATAATATATGATATTTTCTTCACTACTTGTCTTGTAATATTATATGTTTTATTTGCTTTACCACAAACCAATAAACTAAAATACCTGGTTATCATTATGTAATTTAAGCATGTAAGTGATGATATACAAGTGGATCATGTCTTAAATGATAACCTAAATGGTATGTAGTATATGGATATAGAAGGGGTACCTTATCCTGGTAACGCTATGGATACGGCCCACTTTGTGGAATGATTACAAGTGTTGTGACTATTGGGATTAATGTCCTAATTCACCCGGAGTCTCATTGTTTGTAATTATACACATTGTTTTATGAATAAAATAACTGTTATTTCATTCTGACATTTACTCATATCCAATAAACAAAGCTCCATGGTATCTTATGTAAATTTAAGCATGCATATGTGATATACAAGTGGATCATGCCTTAAGTGATAGCCTAAATAGGTCTGTCGTATAAGGATTAAGGTGAGATACTTGATCCTGGTGACACCACGGATACGGCTCGCTTTGTAGAGGTTTGCAAGTGTTGTAAACTACTACAGATGGTAGATCCTGACCATTCATGTGAAGACATATGAGCGGGGGTGTCTTATACAAAGAGTTTGTATAAGACTAGACCACGAGATAACTACTCTGTATATAACGTCGTTGATATTGGAGACTTACATCTCATCTAAACGACCATAGGTGACATGACATCAATCCTGAGTGTTTTGGGAATTCCTGCCTTTGAGGGCGGTCCTTTGATTAGTATGGATGAGAGTGGCCAGATTTCCAACTCAACATGCCTACCTTATTGAGACTTGTCTGATTTGGGAGTTGGGAACTCAATACACAAGATGAAATTCACTCATTCCTCGAAGCAGGGATAAGTAGATAGATTGCACCCTTAAGAGCTGATTTTGGGACTTGAACATAGTGGCCACAGCTTCTCTTTGGAAGAGAGGACTCAGTCATAGTAGAACTATGAATTATGTTAATTAGAGGATTTAGTGGTAGTTAAGGGGTTAGATGTAACTAGAGGGGCATAATGGTTATTGGCCGAGCTGTACTTACGAGCGATCTGTGAAAGTTTGTCGCACTGTTGATTGGTTAAGATGAACATATAATATATTGTGGTAAGAAGAGTTTAACTATCGGGCTTTAGTGGAGTGCCTGACAGTAAACGGATGGTGGATTCTGTGACTAAAGAGTTTAGTTAGTTATTCACGTATCGTTGGAGCTTCGAGCTACAGGTCCATAGGTCCCCTTGATAGCTCAATGGATTCAAGTTGAGGATTAGTTCTTGGTGTTGATTTGAAATGTTCAAATTGACAAGAGGTAATTCGATTATATATGATATGGTCAGTATGGTGTATGAGATACATCAAGTAGAGGATTAATGTAAATGAGATTTACATTAAGTGCCATAGAATAGAAAAAGAGCTATGGTTTATATGTTTCATGAGATGAAATATTAAAACTATAGGTTATAAATATATTATGGTAAGTTAGTTATCATTTATATTTATAATAATATTAATTATTGGATAATTATCTCTTTTTCTATAATAACCAATTGAGTGGGAGGTTATTGGTGGTTTTATGGTAACCGTGAGATAAAAAGAAAAATGTTTTCCTAATTTTAGTAATGTTTTTAGTAAGAAAAGAAAAAAAAAAGGAGATTTCCAATCTTGGAAAATTCTCACGGAGAAGTTGTCAAGTAAATCAGATTTACTAAGCGACAACTTGGAGTTAGCTAAACGATCATTGAGTGTTAGTACACGATAGACACTCAGCTAGACGATGAGCTAAACGATCGCATAGCTTTTACTAGACGATCACATAGGTTTTCCTAAATGATTGGGCATCGACCTATACGATAGGTTGTTCTATCTCCCATTTGCTCAATTGTTTACACGATTGTGGTTCCTCTGGTTTTCTGCCTCAAACCAAGTCCACACAGAGCCCACCCTCTGAATTCTCACACAAAGAATATCAAGGTAACCTTATTGGTGGTTTCATACTTAACTCGACATTGTCGAGGTTCTGTGGAGGCCGTTCGCAGAGTTCGGGGTGTTCGTGAGTTTAATGATCGCTTAGTTTGAATGCGCGGTGTTCGTGCTGTGTAGCGGTCATGTTGGATGAACGTTCGTGTGTTGTTGTGTTACTGTGATCGAGCGTTCGTGATCAAGGAACTTGAAGATAAGTCTTCAAAGGTTTGTCAGTTCTGTCCCTTGATCATGTATTATAAGCATACTGTAATTTCTATTTTACGCATAACCATATGTTTCCGTTTATGATTATAATTGTCATGTTCATATACGATTGAAATTTGGAAAGATCATTCCATTGCTTATGGAAATTCTCGTGTTCGATTTCCTTCAGTAACTTGCTACAGATGGTCTGATCCTGATCATTCATGTGGGAATGTACGAGCAGGGGTGCCCTATACAAAGAGTTTGTATAAGATCTGACCACGAAGTGTTAACGTCTTGTTATATAACGATGTTCATGACAAAGACTTCACTTCACTAGGATGACCATAGATAACATGACCTCAATCCTGAGTGAGTTGGAAACTCCTGCCTTTGAGGGCGGTCCTTTGATTTGCATAGGTGCGAGTGGCCAGGTCGCTGACTCAAACCTACCACTTTGGGGATTCGTCTGATTTTGGAGTTAGGAACTCAGCTACACAAGATGGAATTCACTCCTTGCCTAAAGTAGGGGTAAGTAGATAGATTTCTCCCTTAAGGGCTAATCCTGGGGCTTGAATGATGTGACGACACACTTCTTCTCATGGCCCGAGAGGTGTCCACACATAGTAGGACTATGTTGTATTGTTCATTTGAGGGATCAGTGGTACTTAAGGATTTAGATGTAACTACAGGGGCAAAATGGTAAATTGGCCCAGCTGTACTTACGAGCATTTGTGAAGGGTTATCGTACTCATGATTGGTTATATCCGATGGGCACAGAAATATATCTGTGGTAAGAAGAGTTCAGCTGTCGGTCTTTAGTGGAATGCTTGCAGTTAACAGATGGTGGATCTCGTGGCTAAAGAGTTTAGTCAGTTATTCATGTACCGTTAGAGCTTCGAGCCATAGGTTCATAAGGTCCCATTGGTAGCTCAATGGATTCAATTTGAGAATAAGTTTTTGGGTCAGTTTGAAATGTTCAAATTGACAAGAGAGAGTTCGATTATATATGATAAGATTGAACTGGTTAATTATATATGATATGATTGACTTTATATATGGATACATTAATTGGAGGAAAATGGATATAAATATGATTTATATCTAGTGGAGGAGAAAACACTATGGTTTATATATGATATTAAACTATAGGTTAATAAATATAATATGATTATATTGATTATTTTTAATTGGACAATTATAAGATAATTGTACCACGTTTTCTCCGTAACCACGCGTTAGTGGGAAGTTTGATTTAGTTTTCATATTTGAAGGATAAAATGAAAATTGTTTTCATTTTGCAAGAGATCACGGAATTCGCTCAAGAGTAGTGTATTGCCTATAGCTTAGTAAATTGAGAGACTATACGGTAGCTCGAACTTACTACTCGATCGCATACACGCGCACACATCTTCTAAACGATCGCCTATGTTTCTCTAAATGATTGTCTAGCGTCTGAGCTTTTACTAAACGATCATATAGACGATCGCTGCCTTTTTCCTACACGATCATGTACTTCATCTAAGTGATTAAGCATTTTGTCTATACGATAGACTAAGCTTTCTCCCACTTGCTTGATCGTTGTATACAATTTTCATTCCTCCTCCCCTCTACCAAATCTGAATAGAGCCCACTCTTTGGATTCTCACACTGAGAATACTAAAGGTTCCGAGTGGTAATGTCGTCTGCATCTTCCTTTTGTTCATATGGGACCGTTCGTGGTAGACGACTGGTAGTGTTGGTGAACGATAGCTTGATGTTCCACGTAGAGCGAGAGCACCGTTCCTTGGAGAGAGCGAGATTTGTTGTGAAGAAAGATTCTTCGACTGGTATGTATTCGTTTTCTTGTTATTTAATATTAAATGATGAAGATAATTTATAGTTTGATGCATATCTGTATGTTTGAATGCAATATGGTAATTCTGTCACAATGTCTTTGGAAATATCTGCTTCCGCTCAGAGGCACTCTTGTATAAGAGTTCCTCTATTATTAAATTTAGGGTCAACTATAAATGTCATGTCTGCTCCTGTTTTCTATGATTTTCAGTCTCATATTCTGCACTATAATGACATTTTAGTGCAGTTACCTGATCTGTCTTTGATTGGGCAATTAGGACTAGTTAAGGATGTTTTGGATGGTGTGAATGACTTGAATGCTTCTTCCCTTCCTTTTGATTTCTCAGTTTTGTTAGAGAAACCCTTTCTTGAAACAACTAAGGGTGTCATGATGTGAATAAAGGGTCTTTGCAAATTGAATAGGGAGGTAAAATTGAAATTTTTTTTGATGATTGACACTCCCATTACCATTAATCTTATTTGTTTTAGTACTCATTTTTTGCAGGATAGTAGCCATCCTCCTAAGTGGGGGGTGGGAGACGATGATTTGGCAGTTTTTGATGAATATGGCTGGTGAAGCCGAGTTCGGTTGAGCATAACGACCTTAAACAATTGCACTACCTAGAGGCAGCCATGATTTACATTCTTTACTGCTTTCTTAGTTTAGGTTTCTTTTATGTTTTTTTTTTTAATTTTACCGAGCTTAATCTTTTCAATATTTCTTGATATTTAGGTTTTTGTAGCCCAATGAGAAGATGAAGAGAATCATATTTTTAGATCAGTCAGATATCACCACCATCCAGTGCGTCAAAGTTTAGGGAAGTTTTCTGTTTCCGTTGCATTTGTCCCTTGTTTTTATCTTTTTAACACATTGGGAAGAACGTTAAATTTTAAGTTGGGAGTGAGGGATGTCTGTGTTCTGCCTGGAGCCCTTGAGCATCTAAGCTCGGATTTCTTGTTTGTGTACTTTACATGCATGTTTACTCATGTTGTGTGGTTCGTTATGATGACTACTTTATGACATACTCCTTTGTGATTTGTCTTGCACAAGATGATATTGAGATGAATAATCATGACTTTTAGCCATTTGTAAAATTTTTTCTTACTTTTCATGCACGTTTAAGTTCTTTGTCTGTTTATATTAGGTCTTGCATGCTTATAATTGTATTACCTCGTATTTTTGTTGTCACTTCGATAGGCTCCACTGATTAGATAGTGTCTTGCATGATAGGTTGTAATATAATACTGAGGAGAAAATGATTTATATGTCTGCTTGAAAATTCTGTTGAATAAACTTTGCATTGAACTTGTAATGTCATGCATGACTAGGGATAGAAAGAGCTACCTTTACTGTGATTAGTTAGGACACTTGCGAGAAAAGAGTGAGTATAGTTCCCTACAGTGATGTGTGAAAACTAATGCCTCTAGGTAAAACAAATGCAAGTTTAGGGATTCCTAGAAAATTTTCAAGCACGTTAGTTGACATATTGCCATCTTGATTCTTTTGATGCTTGATAGTTAGTGCTTGAGCTAGTGTAAGAAAAAAACGAATTGAGAGCTATTTAAAGCTTTTTTAGTTGTTAGAACTTAATTAGGATGGCTTTGAACTCACTCTTGCATGAATAAGTTTAGAATTAGTTTTAAATCGTGCTTCATTGATTGATTATGAGTTGATTGCATTGTTGAGTATAAGTTAAATCTTAGTGGACTATTGAAACTGAAGTAATGAACCATGTAATTTGAGTGAGTATATATGTGTGTGACTGTGTGCTTTATTCTACATTGCTCGAGAACGATTAAGAATTAAGTTGGGGGTATTTGATAGTACTGAAAATGTGCTATCTTGTCCCGCTTTATTCGAGATTGTTCCAGGATTTTATGTGTCTATTTAGTTATTTTGTAGGTTTCGAGCACGTTAAGGGCAAAACTAGTGACAAAATAAAGCTAAAACGAGCTAAAATAGAGCCAAATTGCATCAATTGAAAAGAAACAATGAAAAATTACAAATTTACCCCTGTCTTCCCAGCGTCGCGGTGCCCCACTGCACCACGCTCAGCCCTGTAAAGGCAGAATGCTCATTATCTATAAAAAGCACACAGCGCTGCGACGTTGTCCTAGAGTGTTACGACGCTCCAAACCTCATCCCGATTTTATAAATAGTTCTTTTAGCCGCCTAGATCAACTCTCTTTGATTCCAACTGAACTAATGATGATTTCTCTCTCTTTTCTCCATCTTTTTGGTCAGTCTATGTTCCTAAACAAATTTTAATGTCCATGATGTCAATTATGGGCTAAGGTAATCGTTTTCTAGCTTGGGTTTAGGATTTTCCCTACTTTGATGTACTTGTGAGTTTTTGAACTGATTATTGTATCTGTCGGTTTAAATTCTATTTTTAATGAATTATTATCTTATCGTTGTACGCTTGTAGATGTATGGTTATCACTTTGATTTAATATACAATTTGTGACACTTGATTGCATATTAATCCGTAGAAAGCATTAGGCTAGGTTGGCTTACAAATCGATTAAGATTAGTATTGATCCAACCAACATAGAATTGAACCAAATGGATGTTTAACTAGGTGCTTGAAAGTTAAATATTCCATCTAATGTTCCCAAGATCTCAATGCAGTTAGAACAACTTGATTTGCATGTTTTTCATCTAATCACTTTGGACTAGTTAGTTGATTAGGACGTTTAATTAGCTTTTCTAATTGAATTGGTTAGGTGTAAGCAATCAATTAATTAATTTTGGTGATGAGAATTTAATGATCCAATACTTTGAATAGGGAAAACTCCGTTGCAACCCAAGCTAGGCATTTTCATATAATTTATTAAATATTTAATTTGTGCATTTTATTCTTTTGCAAATCAATAAAATTCGAAAACCCTCCCCCTTGTTATATTTAGGTTGCAAACCATTTATTTGAGAAATTCGAAGGTTCCCTGTGTTCGACCTGGTCATATCACTAAGACTACTTAGTAGTTGAAGTGCCAGATCACGATTATAAATATCATTTGATTGACTAAAAGCCTTGACAACTTTCTGTCTTCTAACATCACTGCCTATCATCTTCAAATGATGGAAAAATCGATGTAATTAATAGGACAATGGTAATTATGTTTAGGACTATAATAGATAGAAACACCAAAACTTGAAAGAATAGTCTACCATTCATCAAATTTGTACATCATTTAAGATTGTGTATGGGTTTAAGCAAATCATATACAAACTCAATTTAATTATAATTAGATCTGGTTAAGGCCAAATAAGCATAAACTTAATTTAAGCCACTTAGGTAGATTTAAACAAAGAAGAACAAAGAAAACAATTCTTATGTTTAATATGTCCCATGATATATATTCAATTACAATTAAGATGGTACTTTTCCTTTTGTGTGTTTTATTTTTGTCTGAAGGGGAGAGGGAGTTTGTAACGACCCGACCCCCTAGTACTAGGCCGTTACTAAACATATGCATGCATGGAAGTTAAAACAACATCCTTTTATAGTGAAATAAATGGTAAATAAATAAATCAAACTCAAAAGACCTTAATTAAATTCAGATATTAAAAACAGACGATAGGTATCCATAAATCATAAATGATAATAAATAGGTCTGAAAACAAATCTTAATAGTAAATTTCAAACATCAAATTGAAAGTTGAAAAACATGGAAAGAAATCTAAATATTATGAGTGGAAGCATAAAACTGGTCCCCAGTGGTTCGTTCAAGGATTCCTCTTATCATTCGCCAGTGCGTCCTTGCCCTTACCTGAAACATAAACATGAGAAATGGTGAGTATAAAATACTCAGTAAGTAACCCCACTACCAGGGTCAAGCTAAACATTTATGTCCAATAAATGCAACATGAACTGAAGCTTTCTACTAGTGGGACATGAAAATTTTTCTTACATGGCTCATTCTTTTTCCTTTCCCCTAGAGTGCACCTCTTACGTACACCCCAGGTCCTCTCTATGAATGTAGGGACATGTAACTCTTTTGTATACATGGTTATGCATACACCTCTTTCGTATACACATAACCCACTGAATGTGTACCTCTCACGTACACATGGTTATTCATACACCTCTTTCGTATACACATACTGCACTGAATGTGTACCTCTTTCGTACATATGATTATGTATACACCTCTTTCGTATACACATAACCCACTGAGTGTGTACCTCTTTTGTACACATGGTTATATATACACCTCTTTGTTGGAAGGTACCAATGTGCAACGGAAGAAACCAGGATCCATAAGCACTCTAATTCATTAATTTTGGCAGAAAAGAAAACATGCTTCAATAGGAAAAAATGGGTTTCATGACATACCTTTGAAGAACTTCCTCTAAGCTTTGATTCAGCTACAAATATCCACAGGATCTTGTTGTAGACCACCCTAAGATCTTCCCTACTATCCTCTTGGAGCTCAAGATTGAGTAGTAAGACTTAAAAAAAGCTGGAATTAAGGGAATTTGGAGAAGCTCACAGCAGCAACCATGGAGAAGAACACATTTCTTCTCTCAAATTTTTCTCAAAATTTTTGTTCGGTTGATCTCCTCCAAAACACTCCAAAATCTTCTTTATATTGCAGACATTCATGCAAAGAAGTTTGCTGCATGAGATGCACCTCATGTTTGGAGTTAATGAAGAGTTAAAGTGGGTTGTTGGTGAGCTAGTTTATGGAATAAATGGAAAATCAAAATTTCCAACTTTGTGTTTTTATTTTCTTTTTCTATTTTATCAAAATTGATTTTAAAAACCAATTTTATTTAATAAAACTGAAAATATTATTAATTTTCTTAATAAAATTAATAAATAATTATTTAAACAATTTAAATAATTCTAATTAATTTAATATCAAATATTAAATTAATTTTTAACACAATTCCATCTTTTAATATTTAAATATATTATTTCTCCAAATTCATTTAATTCTAATTTGAACACTTCAAATTAACTTATCACGCTATTCTTAAGCTTATCCATTTACGAGCTAGTAGGAGGACCTCGTGGACCTACAGATCATGGGCTCCAACGATCCGAGATTAATCGGCTAAACTCATTAGACCGATCTAACCCCCATTCGTTAACTAATGGGTGATTCCACTAAAGTCCATAGCTAAACTCCCCTCACTGTAGATATATTATGTCTACTCGATATAACCCTGATCCATAAGTTAACCCTTCACAGGTTGCTTGTAATAATGGCTGGATCGAATATCTGTTTTACCCCTAAAATTACCTCTTGTTCCTTAAGTTCCATTGATCCCCTAATTAACAATTGATTTCTGATCCAATCAATAAATCAAATCCCTCTTAGGCCAATGAGAGGGTGAGACCTCTTGTTCAAGACCCAAAATCAGCACTTGAAGGGAACAACCTCTCTACTAACCCTAACCGGATATGAGTGAATTCCCTCTTGCATCTTATGTTCCCAACTATTCATCTGATCTTATCCCCAAAATGGTAAGCTTATTGAGCAAAGGAAATTGGTCTACTCTCACCGTTTGCAGATCAAAGGATAATCCCAAACAAACAGGAATTCATAATTTGCTCAGGATTAAGGTTAAGTTACCTAGGTCATCGCTTTGAAATAGTCAGTCTTAAATAGTAAACAAAATTATAAAGTAAGAGTGACAGGTTTCGTGGTCCGATCTTGCACAGGACACCCCCACTCCTCATGTCTCAACATGCACAAATTAGGATCACTTCGTATATAGCACTTTACAACTCTTTGTAATAACTACAGAGTAGGTCGCATCCAATAGTGTTACCATAATAAGGTACCCAACCTTATTCATATACTATAGATCATTTTGACTATTTACTCGAACCTGATCCACTTGTATGTCTCCACATAAAGTTCAAGTACTCATATAATAGTCAAGGGACTTAGGTTTATTGGATTTCTAAAAAAAAAAACAATATATTCAACAACAACTTTATTGAATTCTCAGAATAAGTTCTAATGTTTACAAATCACGAGTTTTAGGACATAAAACCCAACAAACTCCCACTTGGAGTAAAACTCCAGTGGTAACTTATATATCTGATATATAAGACCGAGTTTCTGAGTTTTATAGAGAAATACAATAAACTAGGGCATCCTATACCCATGGTTTTTGTCATTTGGTATTTCATATCTGATATTTCTCCCACTTACCCTAGGTTATTAACCTCCGGTATTTCTAGTCTAACTAAATGATTCTTAAATACTTTAGCCGAGAGATTCATTGTAAACATATTAGTATACAAATAGGTTTCTGATGGGGAATTCATCTAATTCTCAATAATAGCTAGGAAGTACATTTTTCTCCCACTACATTGAGGTACTCTTAACTCTTTGATTAAGATGGTCTAACCTGCCTTAACAACTCTTGTTAATAGTCAGAGCTAGAAATTTTAAATTCATTATACTTCGATCTTAGCCCATTTAAATATATGAATATTTGCTGATGGCTATTAACAATTTGATTATTAACATAAGTTGCTAGAACAAACATAATTTTTGAAAATGAACATTTCATTTAACACAAAAATATATACATTTTGTTCTTTACATGATTTACCAGTTAAAAACAAGTAGCAACTTCTCCCACTAGAAGCTGAGCAAATGGTCCCAGGGACAAGTTAGCCTGGCTACATTTCTCTGCTCTCTTCTCGACAAGATATTGAGGGCTGTGTCTCCTCCAGTGCACTTCATCGTTGCAATGGAAACATTTCCCTTTGCAGCACTATTCTTGCCTTTTAATCCAGTAGGCTTCTTCTTCCCTTTCCCTTTGCCTTTCTTCACAAGAATACTCTTAATCTTTGAAGAGGAAGCAACTTCAGGCTTGGAGGACATTCTTCTCTTCTTAGCAGAAGTAACATTTCCTTCTGACACCAGACCCTTTGTTCTCAACATTGTCTGATACGCCTATAGCTCATTCAGTAGAGTAGTCAAATCTTATTGATTAATGCATTCAAAATTTGCAGAAAACTCTTCAAAAGAGATTCTAGAATAAAACTAACTTGACTTCTCTCATCCATCATAGCACCGTTCACTTCAGCCACATTAAAGTGGACCACTATGTCCAGGACATGTTCACGAACATTGGTCCCCTTTTTCATGTGACTATTGTAAATGTATTTGAGTTAGGAATGGGAGGACATTCCTCCGTTAAGACAAATCTCAAATCGTCTTTCGTGAGTATTGTATTCAAATTCAATTCCAGTTTACACAATTTTCCCCAATCAGTTTGTTCGAAGCCTACTATTGTATAATAGAACTCGTCATTCTGAAATTATAAACAAATTTTATAAGTGGATTGCTTTTAAATCCAATCAAGTTTTAGCAAAATGATAATGTACCCATAATCATTATTTTTGCAACGATACTTAAGTGATTTAGAATAAATGCTACCGTGGGGCAGTCAAGAAGTCCTTCACAACAGCAAGATAGTTCTTGACCAAATACTATCTCTAGAATAACTCATATTCCGATAGCCATTTAGTTATCGTTTTCGGTCAAGATCATTACTAACACTTAGTAAGTCTTGTAAGTGTAGACTCGCCATTTTCAGATCTTACAGAACGGTATGAGTATGTCTCCGAAATAGAAGACAATACCCAAGACGGAACTATAAGACCCTATTCATTTTACTGAAGTCTGGGTTGTTCCGAATCCTATGTTACAACCCTCCGTAGGGATCGCCGCAGTTAATGACTAGCTAGTGCCGCATGAAAAACGACAGCGCAACATAAGAATCTCACGGTTCAAACTAATGGAGGAGACCATAGGACATTGACTTATTTCCTTCATCTACTTACTATGAACGACTTCCCTCATTCACCTTGTTATTGACCCATGCAAACACTTTTCGATCCATACATAAAGCAATTTTAGAAGCCAAAATAATAATTCTGCACTCAAGCAAATTCTCCAATCCAACTTCACAACCTTTAATTCAATCCTAGGGTATGAAGAAAATTCATTTTAGTCTTCAAGCTCGATTCCATACAAGCAATTTTAGAAGCCAAAAAAATTCTTACCCAACTAGCACTTTTACCTTAAATCACCTCCAAAACCCAAGTCAAAATCCAACTACGAACTTCTAATTCAATCTCGTTAGTGTTGAATAGTGTGATCCCGACTTCAAACTCCAATCTAAATTTCCAACACAATGGGCTACCGTTAGATTAACTCAAAAGTCAAAACCCCAAAACCCAAAGAGCCTTGGAGGGGGGAGTATTGTCGCATGAGAGGGAGAAGAAGGTGTATTTCCTTTTCTCTTTTTTTCTTTATTTTTAATTTTCTACCACACAAAAGTATAAATGATATATATATATATATATATATATATTTCTCTTTCCTTTCCTTAATAAACATATCACATCAAACTCAAATCTTTCATCTATTCTCTAATTAATTAAATAACCTCAAAATAAATTCATCAACTTTAATTCACTTTTTTCCAAAAATCCTAAATCCCAAAATTAAATTATAACATTCCAAAATAATTTAAATTCAAATTAAAATCTTTTCAGATATTTGATTTAAAACTTCCAAATAAACCAATTATCTTTTCCTAATTCTTTACTTAAGTTTTGGATTCAAATTTCAAAATTTAAGAGGGTAAAATTTTAAATCCACAGTTTCTCCCTTTTCCCTTTCAAATTTCACAAAACTCAAAATCTTTTATCCAAATAATTTAATTATCCCTTCCAATTAATTTAAAACTCTACTCAAAGAATCCATATAACTAATAAAAATTCTTCAACTGTAACAATTGATTCCAAATTCCAAAGATTAGGAAATTAAAACTCAACAATTTGAGATAATTAACTTAAATTTTCCTTAAAAAAATCAGGATGTTACAGAGTTCAATAAAGTGCAAAATCTTTCTTTTAAGAATTAGGGAGCAAGAGAACTCCGTGTAACACGAGTATAGTCGATCGATTGGTTAAGGTATATTCTCTCAACCTTTCCTCGACTAAAAAGTCAAATGTTCGAAATTTTCCCTGGCCATGCTGTTGAGCTCAATTCATAGGCAAAACAATGATTTTTTTTTTTTTTTTTAATGTGAAATTAACATAACAAGTAAGAACGCTATTTATAAATCTTAGTGGACTATTAAAACTGGAGTAACGAACCATGTAATTTGAGTTGGCAAATATGTATGTGACTGTGTGCTTTATTCTACATTGCTCGAGGACGATCAAGAATTAAGTTAGGGGTATTTGATAGCACTGAAAATGTGCTATCTTGTCCCGCTTAATTTGAGATTGTTCCAGGATTTTATGTTGTCTATTTAGCTAATTTGTAGGTTTCGAGCACATTAAGGGCAAAACTAGTGACAAAATAAAGCTAAAACAGGCTAAAATGGTGCCAAATTGCATCAATTTAGAAGAAAGAATGAAAAATTACAAATTTACCCCTGTCTTCACAGCGCCACTGTGCCCCACTGCACCATGCTCAGCACTGTAAAGGCAGAATGTTCATTATCTATAAAAAGTACACAGTGCTGCGACACTGTCCTAAGGTGTCGCAATGCTCCAAACCTCATCCCGATTTTATAAATAATTCTTTTAGTCGCCTAGATCAACTCTCTTTAATTCCAGCCGAACTAATGATGATTTCTCTCTGTTTTCTCCTTCTTTTTGGTTTGTCCATGTACCTAAACAAATTCTTGGTGTCCATGATGTCAATTATGGGCTCAGGTAATCGTTTTCTAGCTTGGGTTTAGGATTTTCCCTATTTTGATGTACTTGTGAGTTTTTTAACTGAATTATTGTATCTGTTGGTTTCAATTCTGTTTTTAATGAATTATTATCTTATCGTTGTACGCTTGTAGATGTATGGTTATCACTTTGATTTAATATACAATTTGTGATACTTGATTGTATGTTGATCCATAGAAAGCATTAGGTTAGGTTGGTTTTCAAATCGATTAAGATTAGTATTGATCCAACTAACTTAGAATTAAACCAAATAAATGTTTAACTAGGCGCTTGAAAGTTAAATATTCCATCTAATGTTCCCTAGATCTTAAAGCAGTTAGAACAACTTGATTTGCATGCTTTTCATCTAATCACTTTGGACTAGTTAGTTGACTATGACGATTAATTAATTTTTCTAATTGAATTGGTTAGGTGTAAGCAATCAATTAATTAATTTTGGTGATGAGAATTTAATGATCCAATTCTTTGAATAGGGAAAACTCCGTTGCAAAAGCTAGGCATTTTCATATAATTTATTAAATCTTTAATTTGTGTAATTTATTCTTTTGCAAATCAATAAACTTCGAAAACCCTCTCCCCTTGTTATATTTAGGTTGCAAACCATTTATTTGAGAAATTCGAAGGTTTCCTGTGTTCGACCTGGTCTATCACTAAGACTACTTAGTAGTTGAAATTCTAGATCACGAATATAAATATCATTTGATTGACTGAAAGCCTTGACAACTTTCTGTCTTCTAACACCATTACTTATCATCTTCAAATGATGGATAAATCGAAGTAATAATAGGACAGTGGTAATTATGTTTAGGACTATAATAAATAGAAACACCAAAACTTGAAAGAATGGTCTACCATTCATCAAATTTGTACTTCATTTAAGATTGTGTATGGGTTTAAACAAATCATATACAAACTTAATTTAATTATAATTAGAACTGGCTAAGGCTAAATAAGCACAAACTTAATTTAAGCCACTTAGGTAGATTTAAACAAAGAAGAACAAAGAAAACAATTTTTATGTTTAATATGTCCCATGATATATATTCAATTACAATTAAGATGGTGCTTTTCCTTTTGTGTGTTTAGTTTTGTCTGGAGGGGAGAGAAAGTTCAATAAAGTGCAAAATCTTTCTTTTAAGAACTAGGGAGCAAGAGAACTCCTTGTAACACGAGTATAGTCGATCGATTGGTTAAGGTATATTCTCTCAACCTTTCCTCGACTAAAAGGTCAAATATTCGAAATTTTCCATGGCCATGCTGTTGAGCTCAATTCATAGGGAGAACAATGGTTTTTTTTTAATGTGAATTTAACATAACAAGTAAGAACGTTATTCATAAATTAATAATTTCCACACCCTATTTTTTTTTATTTATTTCATTATGGGAATCTTAATTATTGATTAAGGTGATTGTGATGCCAAATTTTGACCACGAAAAAACGTACTTGACCTTCACGTGACATCAATGACAAATTTGTAATTTAGGGAAGAGAGGACCTCCAAAACAAAGAAAAAGGGCTCCGATATCTAAGTAAGTAAGAGTATTGGAGAATAGAGAAGAATTCAGAAGTTTAAGATACCTAATATAGAGCCATAATGGTCTATTTATAGGGAGAATGAGATAGAGTTTTACTTTTTACTTTCGTGAAAAGGATGAGATAGATCTTTCATAATCCTAATAAGTTAAGATTACATATGATAAGATAACTAATTAGTTGACACTTGAACTTATTTAAATTAAGTCAATTTTATCTTGTATTTATCTTTTTTTTTTATTTTTGCACGATTTCGTCAGGTCATATTCATCCTTCTTTTAGTTAGCCCAATTCCATCAGTGTCTATTAATATCACTGATAGATACTGATAGAAGTCTATCAACGTCTATCATTGATAATTCTAAACTTTTGCCATATTTTGTAAATATTTTGATTTATTTTTCTATATTTAAAAACAACCCTAATATAGAAGTTATTCTATTGAAATTACTAAATTTATTGTAAACTATAGTCATAAATTTTGGATTGACTAGTAATAATCTTACAAGTTACATGGTATCAAAGAAAGAGATTCTTTGCTCAAAACCTTATAATTAATACATTTTTAATTATATGTTTTAAGACCCATGAAGCAAGAAAAATTCTTATAAAACGAGAATAGTTGATGAACTAGTTAAGGCATATCCTTTAAAAGAATCAAATATTCCTAGTTCTCCATATCATGTTATTGAACTCAATTCAAAGGGAGAACGGCGGTTTTTTTCTAATATAAAATTGAAATATAACAGGTGAGAAACTGCGATTTATAAATTTATAATTTCTACTCTCCTTTTATTTTGGGTTGATCGGTAATGATCTTACATGGTATCAAAAGCAAGAGACTCTCTATTCAAAACATTGTAAATATAATTTTTTCCTCAATTAATATAGATTTCAAGAGTGAGGGACAATGTCCTAACATTGATTATCGTAATCCAATTTAAGCTTTTGGATTGATCGATAATCTTACACCATAATCCAAATTTCCATATAGCTACATGTGGCTAGCTTTATTGGAAGGAACAATTAAAAAAAAAAAAAGCTAATTAAAAGTTTGAGAAGAGGGTTAATATGGGATTTAAGAATGGTTCTTGGTGTTCATGCTCTTCTCAACAGACTTAACATTTGCTTTGACAAATTGTTTGGAGTCATTGGCAGTGTCAACCAATGTGTCCTTTGCTCTTTGGGCTGTGTCCTTTGCTGAGTCCCATGCTGCTTCCATTGCTTGCTTTGCCTTTGCTGAAACTGCATGTGCTTTTGCACTTACCATTCCTGCCATGTCCTTTGTCTTTTCACTCACCTAAAATTATATACACACATTTTTTTCATCTTATTAATATCATCAAATCACTATTATTCACAACAAATTTGACCAAAAAAAGTTCGACGTTGTTAATTTATTCCCGCAAACCATTAGTTCTATTCAAATTCAATGGACAAGACATCAATTGTCATTGTGGAGATCAACTGTTTGATCACTCACAAACTCTTACATCACAATTGTTGAACTAAAAAGAAAATGTTTGAATATCATTTAGGTTCCTGTATATTTTGAGTTTTATTCTATTTTAGTCTTTATAATTTTAAGGGTGTTTTCAAATATAGAAAAACGAAACAAAATACTTATAAATATAGTAAAGCTTTACTATCTATATGGAATAGACTGTGTTAGACTACTATCTATATATATCACAGATAGAATGTGATATTTTGCTATTATCTGTAAATATTTTTAGCAGTTTTGTCATTTAAAATAAATTTTCTAATTTTTAAATGTCGAATTTTAATATTTGAATTTTTAATGAATCTTAAATTTAAATCTTTGTTTGTTCATTTATGGTTAATTACTAAAAAACAATTAGTCTTTACTGGCATTAATCTGCCTATTGTGATTATTGAAAATAACATGGTGTCTTTTTCTTTCACAAAAAATATTTTTATTATTTAAATTTAATTTTGAATTAAAGAAATTAATTTTGAATAATTAAATTTAAGATATTCATAAAGGTATGGGATTAAATGTAGACAAAAAAAAAAAAAAAAACGATGGGACTAAAATGAAGTAGAGCCTAAAGTGTGGTATCCAAAATAATATTTAAAAAAAAACTATTGTTCTATCCCTTTCATTTATTTATTTTTGTCACTTTAAAAATATTATTTATCTTAAGAAATTTTGAAAACAAAAAATAGGATCTTGAAAACTAACTTTAACCCTATTTTATAACTTTTTATTTCATTGTTTAGTTTTCTTTATTTCCAAAATAGCTTTGTTTTATCACTATTTTTTCGTTTTTAATTAAAAACACATGAATTTTTAGATAAATTTTAAAAAACAAAACAATGTTAAGAAAACACAACCATGAAATGACAGTTGATATAAGTATTTGTAAGCTTAATTTAAAATTTAAAATAAAGACTCGAAAAAAAGTTATAAAAATCAGATTTAGCTTTTAAAATTTGAATTGATTATTAAAAAAAATAATTATGTAAATAAACATAATAGACAAAAATAGATAAAAGAGAGAGAAAAAAAAAGAATGAAATATTTGAAGTTTCATTACATGTTCTGCAGTAGAGTAAGCCTTATCTTTCATCATATTTTCCCCGGGCATCATTCCTTCATTTGCTCCTGGGTTTATGGCATCTTTGGCTTCTGACCCATCTTGTGATAGATTTGTCTGTGGAAAACACCAAAAATGTAACTAAAGATTATCACACTAATCAAAATTAATTAAGATATTAACAATCTTTTTAAAATCGCATAGGACACCTTTGAATCTCTACGTTTCTTGGTAAGAATTGTAGAACTCTAAAGAAAAGAGAGAACGATACAAAAAAAAAAAAAAAAAAAATCAAGAATTCTCTACCCGTTCTTGAGTCGATTTTCTAGATGTAAATTTTGGGATGATAGATTGATGATTGAAAAATAACTCTTTTTCTTATGGTGTTAAAATCTTGATCTAATGAATTTACTTTCATATTTACCCTATTTGCTAAATATATCTACTGGAGTGCGATTAAAGTCTCACATTAGCTAGATAAGGGGAAGATCCACTGTATATCAGTGACGAAATTATTTCTAATGGTATGAGGCATTTTAGGGTGAAACAAAAAACAAAGGTTATGCCAAAGTGAACAATGCCTGTAATACCCTTTTTTTTTAGTTTAACAACATCATATATGATGAGCTAAGCAGATGTTAAGACTATTTACAATTTCAAATATTTGACGTAAATGCGGAGTATCGTAGACAATACTTACATGAATAAATTTAGGGTTAGAAGCCAAAATGAGAGTAGTGTTGGAGGTTGTTGATCTTCTTGTAATTGCAGCACCAAAATGACCAAACTTTGGAAGGTTTTTGAAGAGAGTGGAGCTTGCCATTTTTCTGTTTTTTTTCCTAACTTTCAAAAAAAATATGAGAAGAGAAATTTGATGAAGAGTATGGAGAATTAATTGAAGAGTGGCAATGAGAAGTGGAAATTTATAGAAGAAGAAAGAGGCCAAAAACAAGCTTTTGGTTGTGAAAATGAGAGCATTTTTGCGCATATTGGCCTCACAATTAGTCAGCTGATCCATTTTTTTAGGGCACTCCCCATGGCTTTTTTTGTCTTGTAGATTGGTTTTATTTCCTTTTGAAAATTTTTAAAATTTAAAAGATTTTTTCTTATTCATAAACATTTAGGTTTGAATCATGTTTTTCTTTTTTAAAAACTTTCAAATATATTGATTTTGGTGGTGATTTTAACTTCTCCTCTTATCGTTGGCCAATGAAAGTCTTAGAAGCTGAAGACAAGAGAGATGTGGAATGGCGAAAATCCCTCATTGGTGGTTGAATCAGACTCTTTGAAAGTCATCAATCTCTTGAATCATAAGGACTCTGATTTATCTGAGGTATATTTTTTTGTGGATGAGACTTTATCTTTAGTTAAGCTTGTAAATGTCTCTTCTTTTTGTAAAATTCCTAGAAAGAAGAATAATGCTATCTATAATCTACTGCTTTGGCTTTCTCTTCAGCGTCTTTGTGGTCTTGGAAAGAGACCTTTCCTCTTGTTGTTGTTTCCCTCCTTATCGTGAAGGGCTAGGACTTGGGTTGTTGGTTTCGGGTTTTATATTATTGCTTAAAAAAATAGCTACAATATATATTTTGATGAGCTCATTTCTCTTCTCTCACATTTTCAAATCAGATAGTACATATAATTAATGAGTTATTTTTAGGACTTAATTATTGTTAATTTTGAAGCTTAAAATGATAATTTTGATTCACATGCATATTAATTTATGCGGGGTAAAACAAGGTATAAATAACATAATAACACTATCTAATTGATTACAACTGAATTAGATACAAACAATTATAGTGTAAACAAACATCATTGTATACAACACTAATTTCCAAAAGTAAGCGAGATGGAATAATAAAGGCTATGTGTTGAAATAACCACAAACTTATAAAAAATCATAATATCTGGTAGAAATATCAACATGTAGTCGAGGTACGTTTACAGTAAGCACTTTCTTGAAAACAATTATTTACTTGGGCAGCAAATAGGTTAGAATGATCGTCTCAGTGGGATATATGACTAATTTTGGTAAAATAACAATCTCGAACTACTCATATCTAGTAGAACTCTTGAAAATTTGTTCTCAACTAAACTCAAGATCTAAAGAAAGAAAGGAAAAAAAAAAAAACTCTTCAAATTGGAATGAGATACTCCAAATAAAAAAAAGTTGTTATTTATAGACTAACAACTTAGGAACTCTCCAAAATAAAATAAAATAAAATAAATACAAAATGGAAACACTTGTCAAATTTAATTCAGTTGAGTTGTACATGACCATAATTAAACATACCTTATTCAAATGAAAGAAACTATAAATTTAACTAAATTTGTAAATGAAACATCATTCAATTTGATGGTTTCATTCCAATTTGAAGTTTCTAACCATGAATTTATTTTCATAATTAAATATAATTTTTAATGTTTCAATATTCAAGAATGTTTCAGTTTCTTTTGCATGTAATAAATTATCCAAAAATTCCCCACATGAAAGAATGAGAAAAAACCAAAACAATAATGTTTATGATAAACAGACAAGTTATGCATCAGGAGAGTGTTTTCTAGACTTGAAACTTCCTTAGTGATTATCTATCGAATTTACTAAAAAAATAGTTGAGACCTATAAGCTTTGAAACTCACGATTATGTTCATTTTGGCCCTGGACAAGATCTTGAACTCATGAGGGCTTGAGAGATCATAAGCCATGAGAATAGAAGCAATCCTATTTCTACTCTCACATAGGTAATATTGATTAAGAGTATTTATGCAATACTCCACTTGTAAAACAAGATATCAACATGATCTTAACATCAACATACTACATACTCTACAACACATAGAAATGGGAGAAACTTTAAGTTTCTTGGTGTGTCAACTACGAATTATCTAGTTAGTTTTCTTATTGAACCCATATCTTAGGATCTCTTGTCAACTATGTTAGACTATCACCCAATAACTCATTTCATAGATTTTAGTCCCATTTTCCTCGATGTACATGTGACTTATTCTCTTGACAATCCTTTCGTTAAATGATCTGCAATATTCTCTTTCAACTTCACATAATCAATGCAAATTATTACACTAAAGATAAATTAATTTACCGAATTCTGTCTTTGTCTAATATATTGTGACTTGCCATTATCAATATTATTCTTGGCCCTCAAAGAGGCCGCTGATGTGTCACAATAAATACGTATTGCACTTATAAGCTTTGGCCATAATGGGATATCTCCAGAAAATTTAGTAGTCATTCTGCTTCTTCTTCTGCTTTATCAAGGGCTATAAACTTTGATTCCATAGTAGAAAATGCTATACACGTATATTTTGAAGATTTATAGGATACAACTTTTCTACTGAAGCTAAAAATATACCTACTAGTTGATTAAGTCTCCAGCTATTAGAAATCCAATTAGTGAGACTAAATCCTTCCGGTATAAGTGGATACCTTATATAATGCAATCCATAGTCTAGAGTATACATCAAATGCCCTAGAACTTTGACTAATGCAATCTAGTGATTATGCCTAGGATTGTTAATGTATCTTGTTAACCTTCCTATTGAATAGATAATATCAGGTCTTGTACAATCATAATGTATATTAAACTACTAATAACTTAGAATATTCTAGAGAAGACATACACTCATCATTATTTTTCTTCAACTTACAATTCAGATTAAATGGAGTAACAACATACTTAATCACAAAAGGATCATTTTCTCAGTACTTTCTCTATATAGTGAGATAGAGACAGTATATACCCAGCTAGATTTCTTGTTATTCGAATTGTTCCAAGTATAAACATCAGCAAGACCAAGGTCTTTCATATCAAATTTGGGTTTCAACATCCATTTAGTGTAATAAATGACACTTCTATTTGTGCCCATTATCAACATATCATCCACATATAAGCAAAAAATGACACAATCTTGATCTAGGGTTTTAACATAAATATATGTATCGAGCTCATTTATCTTAAACCCATTTAATAATATAATGTGATCAAACTTATCATGCCATTATTTAGATGCTTGTTTCAACCTATAAATAGACTTGACATGTTTACAAGCTTTATCTTCATGTCCTCTAACAACAAACTCTTCAAGTTGTTTCATATAAATTTCTTCATCTAAATCTTCATTTAAAAATGCAGTTCTTATATCCATTTGGTGCATTTCCAGATTTTTGTAAAGCTACTATTGCAATTAACATCCTTATAGATGTAATTCTCCTCCCTAGAGAATAAGTATAAAAGAAATCTAGCTCTTCTTTTGGGCAAAAACCTTTAACTACTAAGCGGACTTTGTATTTACCAATAGTGTTGTTAGTCTTTAGTTTTCTTTTAAAAATCCATATACTCCCATTTGGTTTATTTCTAGGAGATAAATCAACCAGTACCCAGTATAATTCTGTAAAATGGAATTTAGCTTACTATTGATAACTTCATTTTAATAAAGTGCATCGGAAGATGATACAACTTCTTAAAAAGTTTGAGGTTCTCCTTCTATCATATAAGTTATGAAATCAAGTCCAAAAGAAGTAGCTTTCTTAGCTCTTTTTCTTCTTTTAGGTTCAGACTCGGTATTCTAATCGTCTTAACTCTTCAACTTTATTTTCTTCTCAAGTTGATTTTCAACTTTTGTCTTATATGTTTTAAAAATATTAAAAGTCTCATCTCTATTGTGTAATAAAAATACATAACAATATGTACTACAATCATCAATGAGTGTGATAAAATATCTCTTATCACCTCTTGTGGGGGTATTTTTCATGCCACATACATCATTATGGATTAAATCAAGTAACTTATTACTTCTTTACACAAATAAAAATGACTTTTTGGTAAACTTTGATTCAACACAAACTTCACATTTGTGTCTATTGTCAATGTTAAAATTAGGTAATAGTCTAAACTTTACCATTCTATTTAAGAAACAATAATTAACATGTCCTAACTTAGAATGTCATACATCACATAGCATAACAATATAAGTAGATGAGTTGCTATTATTATTGTTATTAAACATCTATGCCAATGCTTCAATTTGAACGTCATCACTCAGATAGCCTCTTTCCACATGCATACCCTTCTTTGTCAAAATAAATTTATCTAGCTCAAATACAAGCTTGAGCCCATTTTTATTAAGTAGAGTTTTTGATAGTAGATTCATTTGAACTTTCGGCACATGTCACACATCATTGAGGGTTAGTATCTTTTCAGAAGTCCATTTTAACAGGATCTTTCATTTTCCTTCCACGGAGGTCGTTGAAGCATTCTCTATGTACAACTCATTGTAACCATCTATCTTCTCAAATGTAATGAACAATGCGAAGGAATGGAATTCCTTGCAGAGTATGTGAACGTCGTGCAATTGATTATCCATTTTGAAAAACATCAAAATACAGAGAAATATACAAAGATATCACAGTATAAACATTCACCCCTATGCATGCAATTCTAGAAAGGAAGAGAGAAGGGAAGAAATAACCCTCGAAGATTGCTTCTTCTCGAATTTTCTCTCCATTGATCATGATCTTTTCTCTGCACAAAAATAGGAATTCCTCCCAATTTCATGAATGCAACAACCAAATAAACTATGGACACCACCATTTAGAGTTCTCACTATTCTCAAGCAAGGAATTGAGGATGTGTGGTCTCCTTTCTTGTTTTTTGGTGGAGGAAAAAGGAAATTGTAGATAACTTTGAGAGAGTTCTTGTTGAAAAAGAGAGAGAGAGCTTTCCGCCAAAACCAATTTTCACGTCTATCTATACTTTCAATTTATATTCTGAAAAATACAAACGAAGGTGAAGAGGGAGGGAGTTACAACAACTCTCCCCAGGTGAAAAACAACTGCCATGTGATAGGGAGTTAGTAACTATATTAAAAATAACTACTTGACCATTGATTAGTTAACTGTATAATATGTATTTTAATCATATTAAAATACAACCCTCTCTTATAATCTATAGTTTTTATATGAATCATATTCACATTAATTTTAACCTATAGTATTGGAATCTTATTCATATAGTTAATACTTGAACCTTATTCAAATATTTATCTCTTACTTATTATAAAATATAATTTTGAATCATATTCAAAATTAATTTTATATGTTAATGTATTTATAGACATTATATATTGATCGTATCTTATACAATTAATTCCCTTATTTCATTTGAACAATTCAAATTATTTAAAAAAAACAATTAATTTCTTGCTTTATCCTTAATGAACTAGTGAGAAGACCTTATAGACCTACAAATAAGAAGCTCAATGATGCGAGATTAATTAATTAAACTCTTTAATTAAATTAATCAACATTCATTAAGTGCAGGCCACTCCACTAAAGACTCATAGTTGTACTCTTCACACTGTAGATATATGTCTGTGTTCATGCATATAACCAATCAATAGTAAGTCGACCCTTCACAAATTGCTCGTAATTATAACTGGATCAAAATACCGTTTTACCTCTGTAGTTATATTTAACTCCTTAAATACCACTGATCCCTCTAATGAACAAACAATTTATAGTCCAACTATAAATTAATCCCTTTCGGGCCAACGAGAGGGTAAGACCTCATTGTTCAAGACCCGAAATCAGCCATTAAGGGAGAAATTCATCTACTTACCTTCAAGACAAGAAGGAGCGGACTTCTTCTTGTGTAGTCGTGTATCTAGATCCCCACTCGAACAAATCCCCAAAATGCTTGACTTATTAAGTTGTTAAATCTAGCCACTCACACCCATATAGATCAAAGAATTACTCTCATATACAGGAGTTCACAATTCACTCAGGATTAAGGTTGAGTCACCTATGGTCATCCTAATGAAATGTTAGTCTCTTCAGGTAACATCATTATAAAGAGAGACTAATCATTTCACGATCCGATCTTATACAAACTCTTTGTATAGGATACCTCATCTTACATGTCTCTACATGAACAGTTTGGAAGAATTGTTTGTAACACTTTACAACTATACAATTACAAAGTGGGTTGTATAAATAGAGTCACTACGATAAGGTACCTGACCTTATCCATATACTACAGATCATTTAGATTATTACTTAAACACGATCCATTTATATGTCAACCACATACATATTTAAGTTACATAAATAACCTTCGATCTTAGTTATTGGATTGGGTTAATGTAAATTAAATGTCGAAAAAAATAGCATCTTATTTTATTAAATAAATAATTGTGTACAAAGAATTTACAAATTATGAAATCCATGAGATTTAAGGTACCAACCCAACCTAATGAACTGTCCTTACAAAGGTGCCTAGTAGCACCATTATCAATCCAACAATCTTTGGTATCTTAAGCCATATTTACCTTAGAAATGACAACATTGCTATTTTCCCTAATGTTGGCTTCATAGTTGGAACTTTTTCCCTTCTTGTGTTTGCATTCTGCAACAGTATGGCCACTCTTACCACAAACCCGACAATTTTCTCGATTGTGTTTTCTAGTGTCATTATTCGGCCCATTATTCATGTTTTTCTTCTTGAATATTGCTTATTGTGATATACCTTGAAGATTCAGCAATATGAGCCTTGGATTCATTTTCTGGTGGAGTTTTATCTTTTTTTCTATTAACCTCTTCTATGTGAAGTTTCATTGCAAATTTTTCATGGATAAATTGATCGGCCAAATGTATGAGTAACAAAAATATATGGATAAATTAGGTCTACGTGTAAGCATACACCGTTGAAGGAAGTAATAACCATTGGAGTATTCAAAGAGTCGAATCCACAGGACTAATGCTAAATTTAATTTGCTTATGATTGTACTAAATATGACCAAAGGTAACAAGTGGCAAATTGGGTTGTGAATGGTTGAGAATTTAAATTTAAAACAATAAATAATGGTAATCGCATAGGGGCTAACAATGCTTCAACCTTTTAGATTTTATGCCATAAGTGACGTGACCGCATCACACCAAGATAATGAAATATATATGAATAGAATACTACTTCTATGGAGATCTGAGCAACTAATACCTAATATGTTCATGGTTAGCTGAATCTTAAATTAGTTAAGTTTAGGCTCTTTATCCTACTGTGTCCCTCCTATTTCTAGGCTCCCAATCCCATATCCCTTTGTAACATCCACTTATACCCTAACATTCTCAGTATTAGAGCTCCACTAGATTGTTAAAATAAGTGGCCAATCTGATTTACTAATGTTATCTTTAAATTCAACAAAGAGAATGCATAAATCAAGTTGGTATGAGGTGCAACATTACTTAAACCATAAAAATCTTAGGGCATCCACATTGTCGGACCCCCAGAGAAATTTAGCTCATAATAATTGATGAAATAATGAACTTTATTAAATCAAGAATCACAACTACAATGTGGAGTTCGATTGGAAGAAAGAAAATAAAATAAGTACAAGAATTAAATAGAAAATAAAAGTTGGAAACATACAACTCAAATGAACTTGGGATGAATCCTTAAGTCTCAAGTCTTTCCTTAGGTAGATTCCCCATCTTTCGAGGTGAAATCACCCTTCAACGCACACTTTCGTGGGATGAGATAATCTAGAACTTCTACGCCTCAAAGGAACTTTTGTTCTTGAGGCTACTGATTTGAAATACTGAGAAAAGACCCAAGAGGCTGCTGTAAAAATGGCAGAAACTGTGAAGGATGATGATGATGATTTCAGCTATGGTGAGTTGTCCCCCCAAGATGGAGGGCTTTTCTCCCTTTTATAGGCTCTAAAATGGTTAAGGATGACCGAGATATTGGTTATGAGGGTTTACTAGGCGAAATCGGAGCTGCCCAACTGATAAAATCATGAAAATTGCAACTACTTTTGATTGATTCGAAATCTGAAAAATTACAGCTCACTAATGTGAGCGCATTAGACCAAAAATTTGCAAAAAAAACCAAAAACCTGCCAAAATTTACCAAATCAGCAAATAACATAATTTAAGCACAATTAATCTCTCAAGAACTCATTTTAACATCAAAGACCAAATTTAGTAGAAAACTCATGCATGAATCCGTTTTTCATAGTAAAAGTACACAAATAAAGGCTTAAAAACATGCGATTTATAGCATGAATCACACTTCCAAACTTAAATTTTTTCTTCTTCTTAAGAAAATAACATCCAAAGCTCAAAATATGCATGCTCAATTTATAAATGCAAAGATAACAACTTTTAGAAGGGGTCTCCAATCAAAGTACCTTGCATAACTACAAGCTCCCTTAGAATCCACACAAGAGTTTTACTTGGCTAAAGGCTTGACATCTTTCAACTATCTACCAAAACATGTCTACTAACCTTGCTACTAGTCATCAAACCCTTAAACACACTACAATGCCAATCACCAAGTCTCATGAAGTACAGAATTTTCACCTACCCCTAAACTTAGACTTTTGCTAGGACTTTCAATGCATTTTTTCCCTAGGACAAACCCATCGTGCCATCCCTACCTTCATTCCAGCCTACCCACCCGAGTGTCATGTCGAGCATCTGACTATGAGTAAGGCTCACACTTTAGGTGTCATTCACTTCTCTTACTAACCGTTTTGCTACAAAAGAAAGCACGTGTGTCATGGTTGCCCCTAGTTACTTTGGTTCGTTTAGAAAGGAGGAATGTCATCCTAGCTTTATTTTATTTCTTTGTTTTTTTTCCTTCGGCCTAGCACACGTACATACAACATATATACACATATTTCCATAATAGATGCTTACATTATACACAGAATATGAAAGTTCTCCACCCAAACTTAAAATAGGCAATGTTCTCATTGCTCGAGAAAGAGCCACCACAAAAGGGGAAAAAAACAAGAGTATGGCTTTTGATTGCAACATGTAAGGCTAAGTTCTCCTAGTGTACTAAACTAACAGGCATGCAGGAGACTAGCCCAAGGAGGTTTTGCACAAATAAACAAAAATAAAACTCTTAGTTTTGTATCATTTTGGGGTTGAATGCAAGGTATACAAAAAGAGATATACCCTACGTCTATGAAGGGTTTGGAATACTTGAAGCGGAAGCAATTGACTGTCGTTGTGTCTATTTTCATTTTACAGAACGTTATAATTCAGAGGGACAGAAACTTTGATAAATATAATTAATTCTAAGCATGTTTTTCCCTACTGAGAAGAAAGGGAATTCAGAAATTCACCCTTGAAGAACCAAAGCCTTCACGTATCCTCTCCAATAACACCACCACAAGCCGATCTTCTCTTGAACTCTTGTTCACCGCAACTTAAAGAAACAACCAATGCTTTAACAAAAAGCACCACCATGAAATCTTCTTCGTTATTCTTTAGGAGAGAATCATGCAGAGTTATCTGGATTTGCATTTAATTTTTTGAAAGAGAATGAGAGAATTTTTGTTGTCAGGGTATGAAGAAGATAAAACCACTTAGCCCTTTTATCTTGTGCTGCACGTAGACGAGAGAAAAATGGGAGTTGAGTGAAGTTATTAAAATAACTCCCTCCCCATTTTAATTTTCTAAAATTCAAAAATGAATTTAATTATATATATATATATATATATATCATATTAAACTATATGTTATATCACATATAACATATAACTAATGGGTTATATTATATCATATATAATATAACCCATAGTTTCTTATTCTCTCATTTAACCTATAGTATTAATATGAATTATATTCATATTAATTTATACCTATAGTTTTTATATGTATCACATTCATATAATTAATATTTGAATCATATTCAAATATTTATCTCTCTCATTAAAATTTTGTATTATAATGTATCATATACATTGTCATAATTATATCTTATATAATTATTTCCCTTTAATTACTTTGAACAATTCAAATTAATCCAAAACTATTCTAATTCTGATTAATCCTTCTTGAGCTAACAAGGGGACCTTATGGACCTACAGATTGAAGCTCCAGTGGTACTTGATTAATTAATTAAACTCTTTAATTAAATTAATCAATCTTCATTAACTACCGGTCACTCCACTAAAGACTGATAGCTACACTCTTTACATTGTAAATATATTTCTGTCTCCATTGGATATAACCAATCAATAGAGCATTGACCCTTCACGAATTTTTGGTAGGATCAAGGCTTTTACGTCGTTAATAAACCCTAGACTCGATCAAAAGAATATTTGTAAGGATCATCGATCTACTCCTGTTACTACAAAAACGTAGTAACAGTTGTGAGTATGGGGTTGAACCACAGAGAGGCCAAGTTTACAAATATGAGTTTGACATTGAAAAGAAGTAAAAATGGGATTTTAGTTTCTTTTAATAATATGAAAACATGCAAGAAATTAAATTTCAACGGGTAAATGTAAACAATGATTGGCTCATCTAGCTCTCAGATCAAGATAGACATTCAATGTAATTTCGATCATTTTTTTCTGTCAATTGATTACGTAATCGAATTATGCATACATAAAATGAATTACATTGGGATTGATTCCGAGATTGAATTGGTAAGTCAAACACAAAAAAAAAGTTCGACCCCAACCCAACCGGTGTATGCGTTCATAAAAGATACTCATTCAATTCGATCTAACTAGCCTTTACAGTGACAGACAACTAGCATGAATCTAACTAGGAAACCGTCATAGTTATTAATTAAGGTTGGAAATACCATACCTTAACTAATCTACATACTTCTAAATTCTATTGGGTTCGATAGCAGCCATATAGAACTAAAAACACATGCATTACGATTTAAGATTCAATTATGTCGATTAACTGACAGGAAAGCCATATTCAATTAACCAGTTTTACCGTTGAATCTAGCAATTAGCACATTCTAGGAATAGCCATCAAATGCCTAATATACTATTGCTACTTAGGAGACCTTAGCATGACATTCTTATGTAAAAATAAATTTGACAAGATATTCATGCAAAAATTGTGATGAACTAAAAATCAATTAACATGCACGATTATGCGTGAACAGTCAACCTCAAAATCCTGTGTTCAAGAATTAAAGAGGATTCAAAGAAAACACAATTCAAAATGCAAAATAACAATTGAAAGCAGAAAACTCAAGAATTTAACATTGAATCCTTGATCCAAGAAACTAGATGAAATTTACCTAAAAAATTCATAGAAGAATACGTGAGAAACGAACTAATCCATGCTTACAATCCAAAAGTAAACTAAAATCTAACTTAATGATACTGAAAACATAAAGGGGGAAGAAGAAAACAAGGCCTCTCCTTGGTCTCTATGAATATTCAGCACACTTTTTGACCTAAACGAAGAGAGATATTTATATAAATTGCCGCAGCGACGCAACCCTATGAATAGCGTTGCAACGCTACCCTGTTATGGGCTGAAGAAGCAAGCGCACACATGGATGGTGGGTAACGTTAAAAGATCCGTAACCTTGCAACACTAATGGCAGCATCGCAATGCTGCCTTGCGAATACAGCTACTACCTTACAGCGTAAAGCGAGTGTTGGGCTTATGCATGTGGCCAACATTGCGATGCTTTAGCAGGGGCATTTTTGTCATTTTTATTCCTTTGAAGCTTGGATGCTCAAATCAACTTCAATTGCTTCAAATTGACCTTATTTAGCTCCAAATGCTTGACTTTACCTCTCAGTTGCTTGGTACCTACAAAATAAGATAATTAACACATAAAATCCATTAACGAGCCTTAATTAAGCTGGGAAATGTAGCTCTTCTTGAGAGCTATCAAACATCCCCAACTTAATTCTTGCTCGTCTCGAGCAAGGTCAAAGCACACAAACAAAAATTTCATTCAAAATCATGCTTGCTCAAGTTGCCAAAGTTGTTACTCTAGTCTCAACAGTCAAATAGGATGAAATTTGCAATCAACAATGAAATTTGACTAAAATCGATCAATGAAGCACATTTTTAAGAATATTTCTAAATCTATTCATGCATGAGTGAGCCTAGAGTCTGTCTAGTTAATCTTGCATGACCCAAAAAAGTTTTATAAGATCCTCATCCGTTTTGCCCCTACTCTAGCCCAGTTATCAACTTTGGATATACCAAACCTGCAAAAAAGAGGGCAACACTAAGACAATGGTGCCGAAACTCACACACACGAACTTTAAAAGGCATTTCTTTTACCTAGAGGGCTAGCTTTCGCCCTCAACCGTAAAAAACGTATCCACTTTTTTCCCATGGGGCCCTAACTAGACACGGTGAAGGTAGCTCTTTTCACCTCTATCCATGCACACACACACATGATTTTTTCTCAAGCAAGCTAGCTACTGCCTCTTTTTTTTTTTTTTTTTTTTTTTAAATGCCTTTTTTTCAAGCAACTAATTTGCTTTTCTTTTCTTTTCTTTTTATTATTCACACTAGGCCCTATTTTATCTACTTTGTCTAGTTTTGCTCTAAAACAAGTAGGGTTACTCCAAAGTTAAAGGTAGGCCCTTCGAGGTGACAACAGAAATATGAACCAAATAACCTAATTCTAAGCACGCATGACTTTAATTTTGCAAAGTAATGACTTAAAGATGCATGAGAGAGACAAGAAATTTTTTTAAAACTGGGCTAAAAATCATGATCATGCTCTCCTAACATTATTTCATACAAATTTTATCATAGGAAAAGTGCATCATAAACTGCTGAACATAATAACCGAACAATAGAGCAAACAAGACTATCAAGCACATAACTAATGGGATAAACTAGCATGCAATGGAAGCAAACAGAATCAATAAACACTCTAATTACATTTAATTTGAGTTCTAAAGCATGCTATTTTAGAAAAACTAAAGTGGGTTTCAAGTTGAACTTACCTTTGATGAAATCTTCCAATTCCAAGCTGTTTTTCACTCCAAATCAGTTCCAAATCGACAGTGAACCACCAAGAGATCTTCTCTACTATTCTACACCTTGAATTTGAGTGGTGGAACTCGAATTTGAGTGAATTTGGTGAAGAATTTCCAAGGTTTGAGAGAGAGAAGAAGATGTAGCAGAAAATTGTTTTTCCAGCTGAAGAACTCACTTCCTCTTTCAAAATTTAGGAGTTTTTATCACTAAACACATGCAAGCATCATCTCTTCAGCTCAATGGCCAGCAGCTACTTGTAGATTTTTAATGGGATTAAGTGGGATTCTTGTGCATTTGAGGTAAGAACACCTCATGCTTGAGGAAATTGGGGAAAACCCCACTTTCTCAATCAATTTCCAATTATTCATTTTTTTTAATTAACTCCAAATTAATCAAATCCAATTTGATTTAATTTTATAATTAACTAAATTCAATTTTTAATATTCAATTTCTCAAATTGAATTTAAAATTGGAAATTAATTTGATTTTTAATTAATTAAAAAAATTTAAAATGATATAACCACAACCAGTAAGTCGACCATTCGCAGTTTGTTTGTAATAATGACTGGGTCAATATGCTAATATGCTGTCTTACCCCCGATATTACTTCTTATTCCTTAAGTTCCAACTGATCCTCTAGTGAACAATTGATTTATGATTCAATCACTAAACCGAATCCCTCTTAGGCCTGTGAAAGGGTGTGGCCTCTTGTTCAAGACCTAAATTTAGTACTTAAGAGAACAACTTTTCTCCTATCTCTAAATCAGGTAGGCATGAACTCTATCTTGCACCCTATGTTCCCAGCTATCTACCCTGTCATACCCCTAAAATGGGAGGCTTATTAAGCTGGCGCCGTTGAGCTAACCCTCACCTATGCAAATTTAAGAAGAGTCCCAAATAAACAGGAGTTTATAGTTAGCTCAGGACTAAGATCGAGTTACCTAGGTCATCTAAGTGAAATAGTCAGTCTTAAACAGTAAACAACATTATATATTAAGAGTGACTTATTTCTTGGTCCGATCTTATGCAAACTCATTGTATAGGACGTCCCCACTCCTCATGTCAATACATGAACGAATCTGGATCACTTCGTTTGTAGTATCTTTACAACAACTTGTAACAACTATAGAATAGGTTGCATCCAATAGTGTTACCAGAATAAGGTACCCAACCTTAATTATATACTATAGACCGTTTTGGCTATTTACTCGAACTTGATCCATTTTTATGTCTCTACATAAAGTTCAAGTATTCATATAATAGTTGTCACACCCCCTCCCAGATTATCCTTTAAACCTGCAAGGAGATGTGACTGCAGTAGTTACCAACCCTCTCCCTGGCACTTACTACCACTAACCTACTTAACCTGACTTTAAGTCCTGAAATGCATATATACTCAACCATAACTAAAGAACGTGGCAACCATTAATAGAGTTCCACATTACTCTTCAATAATACAACATAAACACTTTACATAAGCAGTGAGCCTAAGACACTCAACTAGTCCCTACATGACATAATACATGTGTATTACTTTATACATAACCCATGCTTAGACTTTCTAACTTATGGCCTTGTGTGGTAGAGCAACAACAAAATCGTCTTCTGGGGAGTAACCACTACCTGTGTAGAAGACATTTAAACAGGGTGAGCTAGAAGCCCAGTGAGTGACTAACCTTTGAAACATAAAAGACATACATATCAATCATACTTAACAAAGAGATCATGAACTGAAAAGTGTAGCTGAAAATTGAGACATTAGTCGAGCAAGTATTTACATAAAACTTCTTTACTAGAATTAAACATAACATAGACATCATAGATATCAGCTCTGGGAGGCCCTTATGCCTCAACTTCCACATTAAATATCTTTACAAGAGAGCGACTTCCACTACAACCTTAGTCGAGGTATGTCACTTCTGACCATTTCTTATATCTTTAACTGTAACTCATCGAACAACTTCTATAACACTTGAAGCATAAAACATAGTAACATTCTGTGAATACCTCTTAAATTTTAGTTAAGAACGAGCATTCATTGCTCAAACTCCCAACGTCCATATCACACTAAGAGACCCATACTTCGGCCTCAGGTTACCGAAATATGGCCTAGGAGACCCATACTTCGGCCTCTCACATATGGCTTAACAGACACATACTTCGGCCTCCCAAATATGGTCTAAGAGACCCATACTTCGGCCTCTTCTTTAGAATTTTCTACGGGAAAATGGAGTTACTAAGTACCGTTAACACTTTAGGTACTTCCTGGACACATTCCTTGCTTTCAGTATCCGACTTACTAAAAACATATCATGCTTTAAAAATCATACATATTATGAATCTTTCTGGACATGGCTTTAAGCTTAGCATTTGTAGAAACTTAGCTACAGTCTTTAGAACGCATAGTTCAATATAGAATACTTAATCTGAAATAAGACTAACATATCACCTTGGCATGCGATAAAACACGTACATACTTGAGGAAAATGCTAAGCAATCTCATGAAACTCAATTGCTTGAAAACATATAAACTTATCAACAATTATCATTGAAATCACATAGTTTGTTCTTCTTCATAGTTCTTTCTAACGCGAAACCAATTCAACGCATATCATTCTTCATTAACCAGTTTTATTGAAACTTGAGTTCATCCCTTGGGATGTGGCTCCTCTATCCATCACTTTCCCAGTCCCACTTGCCCTACGTGTATGTAGCTAGAATCCTATCATCAATCATCTTTAAGCCTGGTTACCACTTCGAGGTATTGAGCTAAACATACTTTACTAAGTGTCCTTCACATAAACCTCACACTTAGATTTGTCTTATAGACTTAGCTTTCCCTAATGGCATACGCTAACCATTTGAGCTTTGTCTAGGGGAATATACTTTACAAGCATTAGACATTAATCACTTAAGAACATCATAGCTGGACCATACCTATCCATACTTTATAAGTTATTAATCTATCAAGCATTCATAAACATCAGTAAAGTAAATAGCTTGGCCAACGTTTGAGGCTAACTATCAATAAGTAACTTTCATAAAAGCATGACTTGCTAAATCATTCATAAACATTTGTAGATATTAGAGTCACTCAGAGTCTTTGGGAAATATTTTTAAGATTGATGAGCTTCTCCTACTAATGTCAACCCTATGAACATATCAAAATACTTTAGTTACTAGCCATGGTTTTCCTTTTTAGACTTGTTTTCAGAATTAAGCTCACATTTATTCCTTTCGCTTTCAATTCTTCGTAACTTTCCTTAGGGCATCGTGTACTTAGCCGAATTTGAAAGGGCTTTAAACTTCAATTGGTTGCCTCCTTTCTAATGCACACACTTTTTACTTATTAGGATTTTTGGGGCGCCAAACCCACGTTTAGCAAATAGTTGCCTGTTCGCCCAACAAATTCCAGATCCAGCTTCTAATGTCAATAACTCAAAATCCACAACTCATTTTAAGAAACTTCCATCTTCAAACTTGTTCATAATTGTTTTAACATATTACCTCAAAATATTAGCCTAAAAATCTTTGTGTCTTGGTCTGGAGCTTTAAGTTTTCTTTTATCTAGGTCTTCTACAAAGCTAACATCCACATATCCATAGAGTTCTTCATTAGAAGGATCATTCCTTTTGCAGATTAGTTTAGAACCCCTTGAATACTTTAGGTATCTGAGAATCCATTTGGTAGCTTCCTAATGTCATTTGCCTGGAACAGCTATATAACAACTGAAGGGAATCGAATTCCCGCGAAAGCGTGAGATCGTCTTGCATTTTATTTTTCAGTTTTTAAGGAAACAAAAGCAGCAAAGAAAGCAGAAATAATAATGAATAAACATTACAGAAAGCATGCTTTAAAAGAAGAAACAAAAGGATAAAGCAACAAACCTTTGTCGAATCCCGAACTCTTCACGTTTTGCTCTCTATCTTCTCATGAACATTTCTTCAATGAACAAGGGACACCACCGCAAGTGCAACCTTGTTATTCTCTAGGAATGCAAGGGTAGAAAAGTGGTGATGCATTTTGATGTGTTTTATCTATACGATGATTTAAGCGTTTTGTACTATCTAATAAACGCATTTTTTTTAGCTAGTTAGACTAAAGTATAAATCCAACTAGAATCCTGATAAGTCCAGGGTCGAACTCAGGGATTGCGTTCTTTTGATGTGGCCCTAAATCGAAAAGTTGCCTGCTTGTTCAACACTTTCTAGGTTTAGCTTCCAAAATATGTAACTCGAACCCTAGACCTTTTCTTGCTAAAGTTCCTTCTACAAACTTACTTGAAATGGTGTTCACGATAATACTTTAAACTTTTGGCTTGAAAATCCAAGTGGTTCGGTCTATATCAACGTTTCTTCGTCGAGTTCCTGGAAATGCTCAAAAATGAGCATTCGACTAATTGATAAAGAAGAATACCATAGAGACTAATTGATACATAGAGGAATTTTCAAAGTAAAAAAGCGGTAACGTGTAATGGAGTAATTAGTGGAGGTGCTGATTTTGGTACGGGAAGGAAAGTGGTAGCGTGTTGGAGATTGAGCATTTTTCTGCGGAGTTTATCAGTCTTGGCATCAATGAGGACGAGTTTGTCGCCCAGATCTTGAGTAAGGATGGTTTGAGTGACGGCCATGCCGACATTTCCAGCGTCGATGACGGAGATTTTGGTGTTGCGCTTAGAAGTCGATGGGGGAGAGATGTCACAGATTGGCTTGAAGAAGACTTGAGAAAGGTCGAGGCTGCCTGGACCTAAGGAAGATGTTGAAGAACTCTTCTACGTTGTGAAAAAAGGTTTGGAGATATTGATTGGTGGTGGAGTTGTTGCAGAGAACTTGGCAGATTTTAAGAAGAAGAAAGTTGGGAAAGTTGAAGAGAGAGAAGAGGAAAGTGTAAGAACAGTTTTTCAGAGATCTTTCAATGGGGTTGACGGTTCAGCTTTGATTCATTTCATTGGTTATTGTGGGTCCCACTCTGCTAATGATAAAGAAAAGTAGAAAACTCAAAAGAATTTGCAAGAACTCTTGAAATAGAAACAAGATTCAATTACTTTATAAATCCATAGACAAATTCATGAAGAATTACAAGTTATTGATTACAAATAAAAAAGAAATCAAAATCTAACTTAGGTAGGAAACAAAATTACCATAGAGACTAATTGATATAGAGAGAAATTCTAGCCTCCATCGTAATCGTGCTTCCTCTCTTCAGCAAAAATGAAAGAAAACTATTTATACTTGTAGGCATAGCGTCGCGACACCAAGGATAGCGTTGTAATGCTAAATCGTAGAAAAGCCAAGAAGCACTAGGCTAACATTGCAACGCTACGCTGACCCTTGGTTGTGCAAGGCTGGGATGAATCGCGTAAAAATCCAAAGCGTTGCAACACTGTGGGAAGCGTTGCAACGCATCGAGTTTTGCAGCAAAAGCGAGCATTCTGTCTTCAAGCATTGCTCGACGCTTGTTCTAAGGTCATGACGCTGAAACTTGATGGTGAAACTCAATATTGATGCAGATGGCCTTTACTCGATGCTCGATGCTCGGTTACTTGATAGCATTTACTCAATTGAAAAAGAATAAGAAGAAACTCAATAGTACTTGATGGTACTCGATTACTCGATGCTTGATTATATTCGATTACTCGATGCTTGATTATACTCAATGGCATTTTGGTAATTTTCTGATTTTCTTCAATTTTGTTTATTTTCTTGGTCATTTTTTATCCTTTTGGAATAATTTTCTCTTAATGACTCCTAAACGCCTCAGGGACCATTTTACCTACAAAATTAGCATTAAAAGTAAATAATCAACACAATTTTGGAGAAATTAACATAGAAAATATACATCATTTAAAAACCTAGCACCATAATAACTCTTATTTCTATAACAATTAGTCACCATTGGTACCCTTCATTTTAGATTCTAGAATTATGCCGCAATGAGCCAACTGTAGGAAAAAACCGATTGGGATAAAAACTAAAGTAATTCCATCCATTTTTGAAGTTTGTGTAAAATTTCATGCAAATGCCTTCTGTAGGGGGGACACAAGCAAAGGTGTCTTAAGTCCAAGCATGAAACATTACAAAAAACCAATGAAGGAGACCGCGGGATGTGTTGACACATGTCCCTCTCCCACTTACTATAAACACTCTCTCCATTCACCTTGGTATTGACCTATGCAAACACCATTCGTAGGGGGCTACAAGCAAAGGTGTCTCAAGGTCGAGTATAGATCTCACGGTGTGAGCTATTTAGGGAGAAACATGAAAGGAAATTAACATATCATATACATCATTTTCCTCCCACTTAGTGTTTTAAATCTAGGGTTTATTAACTTAGGTAAATCCGGCTAACGATTTAACGATTTAACATATCATATACATCATTTTTCTCCCACGATTTAACAACAAACCAATGAAGAAGACCGCGGGATGTGTTGACACATGTCCCACTCCCACTTACTATAAACACTCTTTCCATTCACCTTGGTATTGACCTATGCAAACACCATCCGTAGGGGGATACAAGCAAAGATGTCTCGAGGCCGATTATAGATCCCACGGTGTGAGCTATTTAGGGAGAAACATGAAAGGAAATTAATATATCGTATACATCATTTCCCTCCCACTTAGTGTTTTAAACCTAGAGTTTATTAACTTAGGTAAATCCGGCTAACGATTTAACTAAGTGGTTGTTAAATTTTCCTAATATAACTCTTATGTCAGATAGTTTAACAATAATCATTCTTGTTTGTTAAACACTTTAATAACCTAATAATTTATTTCATACTTATAAAATAATTGTCTAATTCGCCTTCCAGGTCGATTCCCAGGTAGGGGTATTATGTTTCCGTTAGCTTAAATACCCTAGCCTAGACAGAACATTCCTTAGACAAATGTTCCTTATAGACAATTATGTTATAAATTTAATCTTTTATTAATCTAATTAATCCTATTAAAGAGAAAATTGAATATTAACTTATTTCTAATCTCATTAAACATAAGTTAATATTCAATTTTCTCTTTAATAGAATTAGATTAGATTAATAAAAGATTAAATAGAAATATTTTAACATAGGTCTATGTGAGTCAATTTTAAACCATTTAAAATTAAATTTAACCTATGTTAGCATGCAACTCTTGATTATAGATTTTAATTCTTATAACACTTATAAACAATAATGAAACAATTAAAACCTATAAACATGCATCTAATGATATACATGAAATATAACAATTATAATTTCTATGTAGTGTCATGTTTCATGCATTCCCAGGTTCATTACATAACATAACTCTTATATCATAAAGTAATAAGAATAAACACACATCCATCATTCAAACTATATAATATAACAATTATAATATAGTATGATGCAGGGATATGTTATTCATGCATGCAATCATATAATATAACATTTATATTAAATATGCATGAGCATACTTAATTTATTATGCAACCACACTTATATTAAAAAAATGATGCATGAATTTATGTTTATCCTATGGTGGGATTTTAATCTATATGGCATACAATATGTAATAAAATTTAATCATACATCACATGTATAAATTAATAAATAGAAACATTGGACCAAAATTGGCATCCTAAACAATTAATTAAATTAATATAACTCTTATATTAATTTAATTAACGAAAAAACAATTAAATTACAAACTAATTCAGAGAAAGCCTAAAAAACAAATGCTCCATGGAATCGCTACCACACTCGAACACACGATATAGAGGTCGCCTGGTGTGCACGAGTCACACTCGAAGTATAACGACGCTCCATGACATTGTCGTTATGCTAGCTTTTACCTTGCCACAACGTAACGTTATGTTGTTGGAAGTGTAGTTACATTAGTCTAGAGCTTGCCATAGCATAATGCTACGCTCCACGCACCGTTGCTACTCTGCCTCAAACGCTGCTGTCGAGCGTAGCTACACTGGGCATTCTGCCTTACAGAGTAATGTGCAGTGTAATTACATTGTGCCTTACACTCCAAGGTAGAATGTAACCTCTACTTCAATCCTTTGTCCATTTTGCTCTGTTCTTGCTCCAAATTTCTCCAAATTGAAGCCTAATTCTTGGTATACAATTCACCATGAGCGACACAGACTTATAGACTCGATTGCAAGAAAATAAATGCCCAAAAAAACATCGAGCCCTTACAAATCGAATTGAATTAAAGCAATAAACTAATGAAAATTTTTTAAACATCCAAGCGTAAACCTAAGCATACATTAACAATATTGTGCTAATAACCCACCAAAACTCTGAAATTAAGTTACAAAAAAAAAAAAAAAATTCAAAGACACAATTTGGCTCTAATACCAGTTGAAGGGATTGGAATTCTCACCACAAAAGTGTACGAACGCTTTGTTCTCGAATTTTGTCTTTAAAACTCAATAAGACAGAGAGATAGAAACACAAGATAAACAATAAGTCCTAAACATTCTTTTTTTTTTTTTTTTTTTACTGAATTTATAGAGAAGAATAGAGAAATCGAATACTAATCCTTAAAGAACCTTTCTTCGTTAATTCCTCTTCGGTGAATGATCACGATCCGTGAAAACCTTCTCTGCATCTCATGAACTCTGCAACATAGCAGAACACCAAAGCTTCCAAAACCAAACAGCACCCCAAGACTATCTTGTTATTCTCTAGTTGAGAATCACAAAGAGATGTGAGCTTCTGTTTAATTTTAGTGAAGGGAGATAAAGTGTGTTCTAGAGTGAATTTTGGTAGAGGGATGAAGATCTTGGAAGAAGTTTTATGTGAAAATTGAAAACACGTAATGAAGCTACTGAACAAATCTTCTGCCTTATTTGCACATTATAAGAGATGGGAGGGAGTTGTGGAATAACTCCATGGGAGTTATAATTTAAAATTCAAAATCAAATTTAATAATATTAAATGTTAATATAATTTAATTTAAATTATATTTTATATTTTATATTATATATAATCTATAGTTTAGCATATCTCATATAATAAACCCTATAGTTTATAATCTCTCATATAACCTATAGTTTTAATTAATATGAATCATATTCATATTAGTTTTCACCTATGATTTTTATATGAATCTTATTTATATAATTAATATTTGAATCATATTTGAATATTTATTTCTCTTATTTAAACTTTAAATTATAATGTATCATATACATTATATTAATTGTATGCATTTAATTAATTTAAATAATTCAAATTAATCCAAAATTAATTTGATTCTCATTAATCCTTATTAAGCTAACAAGGGACCTTATGGACCTAAAAATTAAAGTTGCAATGATATGAGATTAATTAATTAAAATCTTTAATTAAATTAATCCACATTCATTAACTGTCGGTCACTTTACTAAAGACCGATAGCTACACTCTTCGTATTGTAGATATATTTCTGTCCATTGGATATAACCAATCAACAGTGCATTGACCATTCACAAATTACTCATAAGTATAGCTAGGTCAAAATTATTGTTTTATTCCTATAGTTACTTCTAACTCTTTAAGTACCACCAATCCCTCTAATGATTAATTAGTCATAATCTAACTATAACCGAACTCCTCTCAAGCTAGGAAAGGGTATGGTGCCACATTATTCAATACCCGAAATCAGCTCTTAAGGGAGCAATTTATCTACTTACCTTAACAACGAGAAAGAGTGAATTTCTTCTTGTGTAGTTGTGTTCCCAGCTCCCCAATCAGATGAATCCACAAAATGGTAGGAAAATTGAGTCGGCGAATCTGACCACTTTTACCCATGCAGATCAAAGGACCGTCCTCATAGACAAGAGTTCACAACTCACTCAGGATTAGGGTCAAGTCACCTATGGTCATCTCGGTGAAATGTAAAGCTCTTATAGTAATAATGTTATAAAGAAAGATTGAACATTCCACGGTTCGGTCTTATACGAACTCTTTGTATGGATACCCCCGCTTACATGTCTCCACATGAATTATCAGGATCAGATCATTTGTAACACTTTACAACGATTGTAACAATTACAAAGCGGGTCATATTCGTAGTGTCATCAGGATAAGGTACCCAACCTTATCCATCGATTACAGACCGTTTAGGTTATTACTTAAATATGATCCACTTGTATACCACTACATACATGTATAAGCTACATCGAATAACCTTGGATGTTTATTGGTTTTGAGTTAATGCAACTAATTTGAGTTAATGCAACTAATGTCAAATAAAGTGACACTTATTTTATTAAATAAATAATTTGTTTATACAAATAAAATTTACAGTTTTAAGGAATCAACCCTAACACATAAGAGGATTCAGTACTAGTAGCTAGCAAGTGGAAGACAAAGAAAGAGTTCATGCAAAAAAAAAGGGGGTTGCTAGGAACGTGGGTAGTCTAGTGATAACACCTGAAATGTGCTATCTTAGTGCCTCTAATCTCACTCAATTATGATAATTAATGTGATTATATTTTCATATTTGTAACAATTCGAGGACATCATGCATTCCAAAGTATAAGGGGTTGTTCGGGGGTAATTTGGAGCAATTAGAAGCTAATTAGAGCAACCGAGCTTTAAAGAAAAGAGAAAAGAATAAATTAGAGCAACTGAGCTTTAAAGAAGAGAGAAAAGACCAAAATACCCCTAGGAGGCCTGGCCTCACAGCGTTCGTCTATTGAGATTATTGCCCTAAATCTCGTGGATCTTATGGTTTGTAAATTGTATAAACAAAATTTTAAATTAATAAAATAAAGAGTTATTTTATTTGTGCGCAATTCAATTCAATAAACTAAGATCCAAGGTTATTGTATGTAACTTGAACAGCATGCGATAAACATATACAAGTGGATCATGTTCAAGTAATAACCTAAAAGATCTATAGTATATGGATACGGTTGAGTGTCTTATTCTAGTGATCCTATGGATACTGCCCACTTTGTAAATATTACAAGAGTTATAAGTGTTATAAACGATGTGATCCAAATGGTTTATATGGAGACATGCGAGTTGAGGTATCTTATATAAAGAGTTTGTATAAGACAGGATCGTGAAATGTTGATTTCTCTTTATAACACCGTTGGTAACTCGTTCATAATCCTGAGTGAGTTATGAACTTCCTGTCTTTAAGGGCATTCCTTTGATTTGTATGGGTGAGAGTGGTCAATATAGTCGACTCAATAAACCTACCATATTGGAGATTTATCCAAGTTGGAAGCTGGGGACATTGCTACACATGATGAAATTCGCTCTTTCCTATCTTTAGGGTAAGTAGATGAATTGCTCCTTTAAAGGTTGGTTCCGAGTCTTGAACAATGAGGCCTCACCCTCTCATTGGCTGAAAGGGGTTTAGTTTACAGTTGTACTATAAACCGATTGTTCGTTAGAGGGATCATGATACTTAAAGAGTAAGAGATAATTACAGGAATAAAGCGATAATTTGATCCAACTGTAATTACAAGTAATTCGTGAATGGTCGACTTACAATAATTGGTTCTATACATGGACACATAAATATATCTATAGTGCAAAGAATGCAGTTGTGGGTCTTTAGTAGATTGATTCACAGTTCATAAATGTTGATTAATTTAACTAAAGAATTTAATTAATTAATCTCGTATCATTGGAGCTTCTAATCTATAGGTCCGTTAGGTCCCCTTACTAGCCCACTAAGGATAAAACAAGAATCATTTAATTTTGTTTTAATTTGAATTGTTTAAATTAAATAAGGGAATGGAAATTAATTGTATGAGATACAATTAATATAATGTATATGGATACATCATAATATAATGTTAATTTTGAATGAGATTAAAAAATTGAACTTTATAATATATATACACACACATATATATTCAAATATTAATTATATTAATGATATTCATATAAAATTATAGGTTAAATTTAAACGTGAATGGGATTCATATTAAAACTATAGGTTATGAGAGAGGATTATATTTGAATATGATTTAAATATATTTTTAATTAAATATGTGATATTTATTTAATTAATTAATTGTTAGTTAATTAGCTATTTTTAATTATTTATTAGATTAGATTTAATAAAATTAAATAAATACAAAAGATAACTCCCGAGGGAGTTATCTATTGCGTGAATGGAGGGAAATTATAGCTCCTCCTTTAGTTAATCTCTCTCTCTATTATTATTTTGTGAGAATTGCAAAGGAATTAAAAACACAATGTAATTTTGGAGAACTCTCAAAATAATTTTCTCTCACTCTCACAAATTTTACAGAATAATTTGTCTGTAGAATTGATTCCCAATATCGATAACATCGAGGATCCCACAATCTGATTCTTGTTTGAGAATAGAAAAGAAGACATTAGTGGTAGTATTCCTTTGGTACTTTTCGTGGAAAAAGTTTGTGTTCGTGGGAGATTCGTTACTGTTTGTGGGAGTTTGTACTATAGAAAGGAAATTCATTGAAGACAGTCTTCAAAGATAAGGTTTCTTTTCCCCTGTAAAAGCATGCTTAAATGTTTATCCTGTGTTTATGTTTTCTCAGTTTTTCATGTTTTCCAAAATTGAATTCAATGGCACTCGAATTCATGTGCTTTCGCATAGGAATTTGATTCCTTCATGGTCGGCACCACGTGCGGCGCAAAAACCAGTAGGCAACAATAGGAAAGAGCATCGCGGTGCTTCAGACTTTGACGAAAGTTCAACGCGTTTGTGCTCACACACACTTAAGGTGAAGGGCATCGCAACGCTTGCCCGATACTGTGGCACAACGCTGCAAAAAATGAGCTAGAGTGCTACGATGTTATAAATATATTCTTTTGTTTTTAGGGTTGAGGAAGTGACTTAAAAAGCGATTTCAAAGCTTTTAGCTTGGCTTTGGCCATCCTTAGCCAAAACCCATGAAATTTCTTTTGTTCTTGCTTTGCAGTCAACATTATAGTATCAGAATTCAAGATTTGATGACTGACTAAAGGCCCCAAATGTCGATTTTGAAGTTTGTGGGCACTTTTCTATGGTTTAATGAGATTTTGTTCGATATTCTTGGAATTTTCTATTTGTTTTTGTTTTCCTCTCCTTGTAATGAATTCATATACAATTTGCGTTTGATTAATGTGACAGATTAGTCATTTTAAGTATAGGTTGTGTATGTATGCTATGCATGCTAGAGGTTTTTAACGAAAGCATGCTTAATTGGTGTAACAAATA